>NW_027396672.1:0-155152 GCF_047715775.1 Aspergillus undulatus
AGTATTGAGCAACAACGACAAGCCTTAGAACTTCGAGAGCTAGAGCTTCGATTAAAGGATAAAGAGGAAGAAATACATGAAAAGCAGCTTCAAAACCAGGCAAAACAGCTTCAAAATGAGGAGAAGGAATTAGAGCTTATGGAACGTCGAGCAAAGATACATCAGATAAATAATGAAAAATAGAAAATAACTGCTTAGAAAGTGGTTTAAAAGCAGCTGAATGCCTTAAATTATTAAAGTTAAGCACGCGTAATCCTCAGGTGCCGGGTAATTAATACTTAGTACAATTAGCGTCGGAAGCCGTAATATTAGTCAGGTGATCGGCTAGCGCGGCGTCTCACCCCTAGAACGGTGCCACCTGACCTGTAACCTGCTTCCGCGGAAGCAAAAACAACAACTTATCAAGAGATCATTGAATAACCATGACAGGAGGAACGAAGGACCGAACGGTCATATCAGGCGATTTGAGGGCTAAGCCAAGTTGGGGCTAGTGTCATACTGACTGATATGATACAACAAAGCAGCCACTTTGATGGAACATATCAGGCGATATGATGGATTTGACCGGGAACATATCTAGTGATTTGACAGGATATGACGGCTACGAATATATAAGGACGCTCATTATCTGTATATAGTGTTCTTCGTGTCTTATTTCCAGAGCAACCAACATAGCCAGATTGTCAACCCAAAGCTATATTGCATTTCCAAAACCCACTCTTGTCTTCTTCTTGATCTCAGAATACCTTGAGGCCCTCTCGAGGACCTTAGGAAGACCTTCCGGCTTTATCTGACACCCTCTATTTTTAAAAGTAATTTTCTAGGACATGCTACAACTTTACAAAGTAAACTTATAGAAATAAATAATATCATTGGTTCCTCTAAGCCTCCTAGTTAGAAGTAACATAAGTTTATAGATAACTAACTAATGGTTAACTAAGCCTCCTATCAGAAGCTAGGGCCGGTTTAGCAAACGCAGGGTTCGTGTGACATTGAGCCAAGCCCAAAACAACCAGACATCAAAGCATGATTTCGCGACAGCCAGGATGGCTAAAAATCTCAAAATTGTTGCATGGAGCTCGCCAGATTTTTCTCTACCATGCTATGTAAAATAATTCAGTTTTGAACCATAAAGTGTCGTTCGGAGTGTTTCCCGGGTTTCCCATGTTTTTCTGCTTGATTTCCTGGAAAGACGGGAGCATTTCAGCGTGTCTCGAGAGCAATCAACACACTCTAATCAAAACTACAGCTGTCGCGTCAACATTAACACCACGCCTACTAAGTTCATGCCGTTTTCGTGTGTATCTTTATTCTTTATAATATTCCAGTACCTGATACCGGGCAGTCTTACTGATATTGAATATTTGCTTGAATTTGATCAAGAAAAAGGAGCACATATAAACCAATTACATTAGCTATATTTCTAAAGTTAAATAATAAATGATTAGTAAGTAATGCATAATCAAGCCCCGCCTTCCCAATACAGCCTAGTGCAACTCCCCAGCACCAGAACTCCTGGCAGAAAACACCAGCTCTTGTCATCCGCTCAGGCTATCTCCGTTTCTCCATGATCCCCAGACTCAGCGTTCAATTGGCCAGTTTCCTTTTCTTGCTTCCACGGCCTAATTTTGATATCATTTATTACGAGTCTCTGCCACATAATGTTTACTATTGACCTCACTCAAGATTCAGATTCCGAAGGCCAATCCCGAGTAAGTGAAGTAACTGTTATTATGCAACATTCGTGTGTTATATGTTTCTACTATCCAGTCCCTTACGAAAACAATATTAATGCCAATTTCATACACTTCTCATCTTTTTCAATGCTAAGTCTTCGCAGTTCACAAATCCATCTTTCCAGACTCTTGCGCACAGGACACTGTCGTCCACAAGCGCTAGTGTCCCCCTCAAAAGAAAGTCAGATGTAGACTCCGAGTCCATCTCGGCGTCTTCTTTCAGATCTGCATCTGCAGTACAGACACCAGTCTCACTCTCAAATGGCACTGCTCACAGTCAAGGGCTTGCCAATGATGATTACCAAGATCTTTTTCGGTCATTCAAGGAGAGACCACTAAAACGGTTCTATTCAGGTCCTGGCCCAGTCTCATACCCCTACGCCCCTAGTCCGGTCCCTGAAGCCCCGGAAATCAAAGTGATCATACCGTCTCCTTCGGCACAGCTGAGGAAGGAAATCGACTCTGCCGAGTTGATCACAGATGCTGAGCTCACTGGGCTGTCTGAGAAATATTACCCTACAGATGCACATGAAAGACGTGCGACGAAGGGGGCTTACCCGGCTGCCAGAAAGACCAACCGCACGGTAGTGCCATTTAGCATTGGAAAGCCTGGGCCTTTCTTGACAGAGACAGACAGACGCCCTGTGCTGGAAGTCCTCACCAGAAGCCTGAAGAGCAAACTAGCCTCGATTGCGGGACCTGCTGTAACGGTGGCCCGGGCAGATGAGCAACTTCTAGCGGAGAACACCTCAAGTTTCCAGTTCATCAATGAGTACAAGCTTCGAGATGGGGTGAGCCCTATCACGCAGGAGTTTAGCGCGGGATGCAACTGCAGGGTTATCTGCGACCCGGCCCGCTGCACATGTCTCACGCAAGAAGAGGACTCGAATGAACGGATTGTCCCCTACAGACGCGCCGCTGATGATAGCCGGTTTATGGTGCTTTCGCCTGAATTCATGACCAGAACGTCCATGATATACGAGTGTAATGAGCTCTGCGGGTGCGAAGAGAAGTGTTGGAACCGCGTCATTAAACACGGCCGGACCATTCGCCTGGAGATATTCCATACTGGCGCTCGTGGCTTCGGTATGCATCCATGCCTGCCTCCCCCTGCACCCTCGGGATCCTGCATCGTTTCACTCCTCAGAAGAAGAAAAGAACAAAACAAATACTAACCAAACCACAGGCCTCCGCTCCCCGGACTTCCTCCGCGCAGGCCAATTCATAGACCTCTATCTCGGCGAAGTCATAACAACCGAAAAAGCCAGCCAGCGCGAGAAAATCGCCGCGGCCCGCAACGCCCCATCTTACCTCTTCAACCTCGACTTCCTCGTCGACAACGAGGAAAGTTACGTCGTAGACGGTGCCAACTACGGCGCCGCAACCCGTTTCATCAATCACTCGTGCAACCCCAATTGCCGCATGTTCGCGGTTTCACGCACGCATGGCGACGAGTATCTCTATGATCTGGCGTTCTTTGCCCTCAGGGAGATCCAGCCAGGTACGGAGCTGACATTCGATTATAACCCGCACATGGAGCGCGTGGAGAAGCTGGACCCTGATGCGGTACCTTGTCTTTGTGGCGAGCCGAATTGTCGCGGGCAGTTGTGGGCTAATGAGAGGAAGAAGACGACAAGGTGACGGTCTTACATACATCTTCGCGGTTCTCTCTTCCCATTCGGTCATCTTCCATCTTATCTACGTCTCGTTCGTAACTTCTTGGGTCACAACATGGTGATTCTCCGGGCTTAGCGTTTCCCTTCCTAAGGCGGTTGTTTGCACATCAAATTTTGCATTGCGTTGCATGTTGGGCGGCTTTGGTTCTATTTCACTGCGCGGTGTTCATGTCTATTGGGTCCTATTCTACTGACTTCCTTGCATTGGGGCAAGCCTTTGTTTACTCCCTCACGCCTTCCAAGCGTTTTCTGTCTTCCTTTTAGTCGGTCCATATTGCAGGTCACTATCAGACCAGGCTAAGTCAGGCGTTCTGCACCTCCACGAATACCCTCCCACTGTTTTTATTTCTTCTTTTCTTCATACATCTCCTTCTATCTTCCCCTGGACTGTCTTTCTTTCATCCACATTCAGCGGAGCAAAGCGATACACTCGTTCTTCTCGGTTCCTCTACTCTGTATACTGCTGTTCTTATTCGCTGCGTTATTTCATGCTTCAGCGTAAAAGTGACGAAGACCAAGAACATTTGGGCCAATTCATGTACCATAAGCACCAAACAACTTCTTTCCAGTTCTTATATGTAAGTAGGTTATCGACGACAGGATCAATGCAATGGTTCATACCTACAGGGCTACTACATAAACACCTATTAAGTATCGACACTATTAGGTAGTATCTCTAAGCAAGATGCCAGGTCTAACGTCCCTTCAGTTTCCAATGAGCAGGAAAAAGCCTGGTTCTACCACTACACACTACTCAATGTATGCATGGCTTTCATAGAAATCCTGACTTTATCTAACTGCAACCAACGTCTCGATTGATTGGACTTGCACTGTTGTCTTTTCTTTTAGAGTGAAAATTGTCTAAGGATGTCGAATGAGATGCTCTGTTACCGGCCGAGAGGCCCCTTCAGGATAGATACAGACATTCTCCCTTGACTGAGCAGCTACGAGGAAAGCTTTCGGCGTCAATAGAATTAATCTTGAGACCATACGACATGCTGGATTTAGAATTTGCGTTCCTATTTGAAGAATCTGAAAGAAATCAATTCATCTTCTTGCCTGCCAAATTACTCCCGAAATCCCAAAGTAAACCTTAAGAGTAGAAATATAATCGCCGAAATATAATCGCGGTAACCCCCAGACCCGAACCCTAGAGATAGATACCCGAAACAAGGAAAATAAAAAAAAAGGCTTGAAAGATTGAAGCACAAAAAAACATGGCTCCAAAACCAGGAAACCGGAAGGATGAGAAGAGAAGAGAAGCTTTATGAACGCAAATAACAAGTCAGAATCCATCTTATCCCCTCCCTTCCATAACCTCGAATATCCCACCCATGACGAACTTCGGCTGCGCGGGCCGCAGGCCAGACCCATCACCTAACGCCTCATCCCGGGCCCGCTCCCGAGTCTGCCCACCGTCCCCAATATTAATCCCATGACCATTCGCAATTTCAAGCGGAAGCCGGTGATGCGTGATGGTCTGGTGTGACTGTTCTATGCGATTATCGATCGCATTGCCGACAGGATCTAAATCCACCGGGCGCGGTTCTAGGAGATCCAAGCCCTGCCTCTCGATGGCGTCAACGGTGGCCCTTGAGCGCTCTTGTCGAAGAAGTGTATCGATAGTAGAGGGGCGGCGGCGGAGAATTATACCACCACCCGTTCCTGCGCCTGGCGCCGGGCTTGAAGTATGGCTTTGGCAATAACCCTGGCCGTGACTGGGACTGAGACTCGAGAGGGGCTGAAGTTTGTCGGATATCGGGCGGATGTGCTGGAAGAGAGTTGGTGACAAATATGGTGACGTCGGCGAAGAGGGGAGTGTTGGGCTCGAGCTCGTGATCGTGGACGTTGAGCTTAGCGGACTGGCGGGGGAATAGTAGTCGCTTGTGTTGTAGCCGTAGGGATGGTTGTCTTTGTCGCTGTTCGTGTTCTCACCGGAGCGGGGTTGGAATGAAGTGTAGATGAGCGAAAGAGTCGGTGTGGAGGGTTGGTTTGGGCGCATTTTTTGAGATTCTTTATCTGCGTTGGTAGATAGCTGGGCGATTTGCAAGGGCGGTCGAGAGTAGATAGATAGATCACAATATATTTTGGAGTCTGTCGTCGCCGTCAAGAGCGAAAGCTGGTGCCCCGCATAGATAGTTTGAAGTGCCCGGGGACGGGGTAATGGTAAGCGGAAACTGGAAACCAGAAAAAGACGGAGTAGTGTTGAAAGTCAGAATGGAGTCGAAGATCGAGGATCGCCAGTGTCAGTGTCATGCAGGAGAAGTAAGATGACGGGACCAAAGCCGGAGTATAAGGCGACGACTGGTGGTTAGACACGGGTTGCTTGAAACAAGGAACCGTGTCGTGTCAGATTGTCCAGGATCACCGACCCCGACGATTCGCGGACGGGCCAGGTGTAGCAGATTAAGATTAAGAAGGCTGCCAGTCGCTTTGACAGCTGGAGAGAGAGGACTGGGTTTTTAAGATCGCCCTGTTGACGACAGGGTTTGAAGGGCACGCATTAGGTATCCATGACAGCAAGGCACGCCCGGTCTAGTAGAAAGTAGCTCGGCGCCAGGGCGAAGGAGAGCTCGATAAGAAGGGATCCCATGGGGGCGGCCAGCAAGATGATTGTTTGAAGAATGTGGAGAGGCGAAGAGTTATGAAAACAGCGATAGATTCGAGCAATTGAAGAGGATGGAGTTGGCGAGTTGGGAAAGTTGAAAGAGACGAAGACGGGGGTGAGTCAGGCTACTGCCGCATTCGGCCACCACTATAAGCCCTCCTTCGCCCCGATCTTAAGCAAGGGACAGTCAATAGAACAGTAAAGAATTGTACTTGTCTATTTAGCACTGTTCAGTACTCCAGCACGCCTTGCTATGCATCCAGGCAAATATCCACAAAGAAATTCAGGTCAAAAATAAAAGAGAAGCATAAGCATCGACATCAAAATAAACACATCTAGAAAACATGTACTCTGTAAGTCTTCGGTCCTGGGCTGCATGATCCCGGCCCGCGTAGTCTAGTTTACAAATATAAAAGCCGTATAAAGATACTGTATATGGTATCACTCGACAATTCCTTGAGATCGTGGTATCATCGCTCGTTTCATCTCACTCCATTCTCACTCCATTCAGATGAAGTGCCGTGGCGCCTCACGTCTCGTCCCTTGATCGCCGTCGCGTCGTGAAACTGCGTCGGATACTCTCACCCCAGGCTGAGTCGCCAAGCGACTGCATCACATCCTGGACGGTCATCGCGCTGTTGTGCCGCGAATGTTCGGACGTCGCTGAAGTTCCCCCAGATGGTTCTACCGGGGGATCGTATGAACTGACTGTGTGCGCTCGTTCCCGCTGAGGGGACAGGGAGATGCTTATATTCGACCATTCCGAGGGGGAGCTGGCTTCGGAATTTAATCGGCCTGCAACGTTTGTGTTGATTCGAGGGAGTCCCGAGGGGCCGGCTTCTCCTTCCCGGCTCGGTGATGTCGGGGATAGCATGGAGCCTTCCGTCGCGGCTTCGTGCACGGGTGTCCGGACCACATCTTGAGACTCTCGATTTTCCTGCGGTTCGTCGTCCACGTAAATTTCGGGGACGTTGAATTGCGGCACGAAGGTCATGCGAGCGGATCGCTTGTGGTCGATTCTCCTTCGGAATTCGCGAGCGGCTGTGAGTGTTTTGAAGAACCCAATAACGGTGTTGCGGCGGACTGCCTCCTCTACGCGCTGCAGTTTTGCGCGACGCCGCAGGAACTCCTCGAGTCGCAGACTCTTGCTGTCTGTGATCACATTGTAATGTGCGAGGATCATTAAGAGAGTATGGAAGGAGATGCCGTGCACTGGGTCCGCGGACACCAGTACTTCTTCGTAGAGTTCGTTGAGCCTCTGTCGCCGTTCTCTGACAGTGTTGACTGGGATTGTGCGGACAATCTTGGCCAATTTGTCAAGGTCCACTCCCTCGAAGACTCTTCGGTGCGCTAGAAGCGAGTCGCGCTTGTCAACTCTACATTCATCAAGAATGCGCGGAACCATAAAGTCATTCTGGTAGATGCGCACTTCGAATTTGCCCGTAAGTTCCTGTTATCATTAGCATTGCTTTCCTTGAGCAAGAACAGATACATACCCTCAGTAACCGAGGAAACTGGTCCTTAGTGATATAGCCCGTGCCCTCAGGGTCAAATTCAGCCCAAGCCTGCTTGAAGCGGCGAAGTTCTTCGCGGCTAATCACGTAAAGGCCACTGCTCCGTTGATAGACGTAGGAGAAACTCTCGAAGATCAGCGAGACGAACAAGGAAACAAAGATATACATGCTAATAATGTTCCAGGAAATAAACAGCGCTCGGGCCCAGCCCGGACTTCCGCAGTCGTTTCCAAAGAAGCCATCGTCGTTGTCGCTACAGTAGGGCGGCACCATCGTGGCGAAATCTTCCATGAGCTCATTCCAGCCCTCACCACAGCTCAGCCGGAAAAGCAGGATCAGAGCCCTGGGGATGTCCCTGAAGTTGATGTTTCCATTTTCGTTGGCCCCGAACTTTGTGAGGCCGAAGGCTTGGTTCATCGCGATCGCGTAGACAAGGAACAACACAAACCAGGTCGCTAGCAGGTTTCCAATGGAAGTCAGACTGGCCGCCGCCGTTTTGAACAGTTGATCCAACTGGTTATTGCGCGGAATGAGAAGTAACGTGATCGCAACAAGGAATAGCTTGTTCAACACCACAATTGTCTGCTGGGTGGGATAAATAAAGTTCAATATCGACATGATCAGGGTTGCTGGAACGACGAGCAAGGCGTAAAGATCCCAAGAGCTTCTACTGAAGCGGTGCCAGCCCAGTCCAGCCATCCGGAGGAAAACATTCGCTAGATAGACAAAGCTGAACGCGAAAAATAGGCCGTCTCGAGCCTTGTCCCAACGATCATCATCGGGGTAGAATTCGATTATCAGCAGGAGGAGGTGAAGCACAAGAATTGAGGTAACGCATTTTGCCCAGCGGCCGTGCTTTTTGTAGGCGGTTCGGTAAGCCCACTGTTTCCAGCTCGTGGTCTTTTCGCTTGATCTCCGCTTGGACGGCGAGACTTGTCGGAGCAGTTTCCGCAGTTCAAGCCAGGAACGCTGCTCAGCGGTCAAGAAGGCAACACCAGTTTGCTCTGTGTAGTTGCGCATGAACACAGACACAAACAGTGTCAGGACGAAGACAGCACCGAGCAAGTTGAACACTATGAAAAATAGCCCATTCTCCGGTGCTATATAGGACTCTGGCTGCTGTCCTATTCCTGTGATACTCATCGCTTGGGATTGTACGTCTGTCCAACCTTCTTGGGATACAATTTGGAAGAGAATAAACAGGGAGTCTCCGAAGTTGTCAAAATCATAGAAGGGATTTGATGCGACTCGGGGAGCAAGGACGTCCCATTGGGCTGGTGAGCTCAGGAACTCGCCAACGCAAGCATTTAGACTTCCCTCTATGCCATCGTCATTGCATGAAACCATTTGTCCGTGGAACAAATTGACTCCATAAATGGCGAACGGTATCAGGAAACTCATAGAGACCAACGCAGCCTGTAGACAAATCAGTACAGAGTGATGAGAGAAAGAAATACGGTGGACATACAGCGATGACTTTCCACCCTCCAACGATAATGACAGAATGGAATGTATTCTTGGCACTATCACTGAAGTTGAGCAGTCTGAGCGCCCTCAGAGCCTTAAACGCCCCGATGGCCCTCGAGGCGCCACGTTCCGATGTTAGGGCACTCAGCACGTTGACCCAAAGAGTGATCAAGACAACGCCGTCAATGAAACCCCATGAACTGCGGAAGTAGGCATTCGGTGTCCAGAAGAAGCCATCGGCTATCACCTTGATGAGTGCTTCGACAGAGAACAAAATGGAAAACCCCAGGTCAGTGTACGTGAACCAGTCTCTGTCAGTCTGGAAATTCGAGCTCTGGTAGATGGGAGTTGTGATGCAGGCGAGGATAACCATCGCCACGATAGCGGCATAAACGAAGGCGGAGAAGGTATACCAAAGAGGTTTGTAAGGATCAACACCTTCCACGCGCTGAACTCCACGTCCAGGACCCACAATGCGTTGACAGAATCTTCGAACCGGATCATCCGGTTTGAATAAGTATAAGGACGTGTTGTATTTTGGATGGCGTATAAGGTACTCTCGCTGTTCTCGTTTCCTTTGCTCCGCTGCCGTGACTACCTCTCGAGCCATCTCTTGAGGATTCAGGTCTTCGTAAGGCCGCGAGATCTTCAACTTCGAGTAAAAGGGGTTAGGTTCTCGTCGCATGACCGATGTTGTAACTGCTGTCCAGGCGCGTGCGATAGCTCCAGGCTGTACGAGCCCTTCCCCGGTAGTTACACTTCTTTCTAGTCCGGGTTCTTCACGGGGCTGATTTTCTGATGGTATCTCCTCGTCGAGGAACTCGCGCACAACCGCATCCTTCAAGAGCATATCCAGCGCCGCCGGGCCGTGGTCTAGCGGGTCCTTGAAGCGACCCGAGCCGCGTCCCATTTTCAAGATTTTGGAGAGGGATATGTTGCCTTGAGATGCGCCACTGACCTGCTTTTGCTCCAGAAACGCCCGGACCTGATGAAGCCGCTTTTCATCCTCTGATACGTCAAAACTTTCTTGAATGACTGCAATGAACATATTCAGAATGATGAAGTTGGCCAAGATAAACCACAGGATCAAGAACGTCGCTGAGATCCAGGCAGTACCAAACGAATAGGTGTAGGAGGTAACGGTGTAAAGAGTGCCGGTCCAATTCTCGCTAGAAAGAACCTGATACATTCCAATGAATGAATTGTAGATATCGGAAAAGTTGATCTCAATTAGCTCACCGTCGTCATCTTCGTGAGGAATCTGACTGCGGAAGAGCTGCGTCGCGAAGATAGACGCTAGGAAAGTGATGAGGAACACAAAGAGGATCAAGTTCATCAAACCAACAGCGTTGCGGAAAACGAGAGTGATCAAATTTCTGGTCACGGAGAAGGCTAGAACGACGCGGTAGACCCGGAGAATCTGGAAAAGAGTAAGAACAGAATATGCCCGTCCCGAGTTTTTGATAGCGGGTATCTGAATGATGCTGGTAACGATCGCAAGTCCCAAATCGAACCAGTTGCGGCGGCTTTGGTGAAATTTGCGCCAATCTGTTATGAAACGCAGAACGATCTCGCCGAGAAATACAAATGTAACGATTGTCTCGACAACGTCAATAAGCTGTTCTCGATCCTCACCCATGGTGGAGCTTCTCAAGGCTTGGATGATGAGGTCCAGGACAATGACAGTAATCCAGAACCAGTATGTCATGTCGTATAAGCGCTTTAATGTACTGGTTTTGCGCGAGGACTCATCCTCCTCGTCGCTTGCCTCTATCTTCTGAGATGCAAAAGCACTCCGTTTGCTTTCTTCACGAATGACCTGGAAGGAGTGAGTAATGACAGCAACCAGCAAGTTGACCATCCATAGACTCAGAATGACAAAACCGCACGCAAAGAAGAGCGCAGCTACGAGATAATCACTGTCCGTTGTGTAATATAGAAGGTCTGTAAAGGTGTTCGAGCTCATTATGATGAAAACAAGCTCGAGTGAGTTGACGATGTTATCGAAGCTCTGCGTGTTATTGTAGGGGTTGTCTGCCTCGAGACATATGGATCCTTGGGGGCAAATAAACCCTTTAGGTTTGCCTGTAGTCGAAATATTGTCCTTTCTGATCCACGGTTGCTCATGACCAAATTCATCAAGCCAGCCACCGCAAAACTGTTCACTTTGGGTATAATTTTCCTGGCCGTACTCTGTTCCTATCCAAGTACATGTTCTGCCGAGGCTTGATTTGAAGCTTTGAATACCTACGATGGCAAACAAGAGCCAAAAGAACCCGACGAGAAATGCAACATGCACTAATAAGGGAGCGGCCTTCTTTAAGCTTCGAAGGATAACCTATTCTCCAGTCAGTAATCAGACGCTAGAAAAATGTGCTTGCGGCTGGGACGTACCGATGTTCCACTGGTCAATGCTAGAAGACGTAGAATCCGGAGACAACTAAGCATGCGGAAAACATAGAGCTGGTGTGTATACTCGGTGCCACCTATGGCGAGAACGAAGCTCACCCAATACGAGACCACAGCCACAAAGTCCAGACGATTGAAAGAGTGCCGGAGAAATGCACGATGCGCAAGCCTGATACGACGTTTTTGAAGAGGATCATCAGCAAGCTGCTGCTCCATCCGGCTCTCCATTTGGTTCAACCCGCCAGTGAATGTTCGCAAGATTGACGCTTGCTGATGCTCTGGCTGCGCCGATGATTTCCTTGTGGAGAATTGCCGTTGCGGCGTGATCAGGTTTCCTCCCTTTTCCACAAGCGCCGTCACAAGCCCCTTTGACCGGTCTATCGTACTGTATTCGACGGGATTGAAGAAGAGACCGGAGACTAATATTTTGGCAGTAAGTTCAACAGTGTAGATGACGAAAATCACGAGGTAAGGGAAATCCATTTTGCTCCCGCCCCAGCGTGTCGGACGAGGATGAGACCACTCTGATTGCGCCGATTCGATGGTCAGTAGAATAGTTTGGATGACAATGATGATCAAAATGAAGGGCTCCGTGAACGGGTGGACGAGAATATCACACAGCCATGTCCTAACTGCACTGTCCGGGCTGAGAAACCCCAGGGCTTTCCCTTTCAGAGGGTTGCTCAGTCCTTTCCATGCTCTACTATTTACCGCTTTCTCTCTGGGGTCCTGCTCGCTTAACGAAGCGGTTGACGGCGCATCATGAGCATAGCCTGGAAGCGAAGGAAGTGAGGGCGGCTCCTCCATGCGAGAGCACTTATGCGATTCTCTTGAGAGGGAGTGTTCTACCACCTCCGGCTCGTTACTCAAGTTAACGACACGCTGGGAGACAGACTTCATCATTGAACTCGCGCGGAGCAGCGCCGACCCAGACATCCCTGAAGGGGATAGCGAACGGCCTCCGTCCCTCGAGAAGCTCTCCCCGCGACGTCTGCCACTATATCCGCTTTCCATATTGTGCAAGTCGTCCCCCAATCGCGATCCCATCTGGCTGTCATCGAAACGAACGGAGGCTGGGTTCGATCGGTCTCGCGAGTCGCTGGCACTGGGAGCGATGGACGCACCGCTGATGGGTTGTACATGTCGGATGCTCGTCAATGGGGTGGTATCGGGGTATGTTTCGGACGGGGAGAGGTATTGCTCAGCTTCGTGAGTATCAACGCTATCGACGCGGACAAAATCCAGGTCTAACTCTGAATCAACTCGCGCGTGATGTCCTGATTGCGACGCGCTCGGTGGTGAAGACTGGAATCCAGGGTCAAATCCGGGATCGAATCCGAGACCGACCGACGACATCGCTGCCGCGAATGCCCCGGCATCTTCGACGGCGTATTGATTTGCGCCCTCGTTGGAGTGTGAATGCGCGGTACGGCCTCCATGATCAACAGGCGAATCCTCCGCTAATCGTTCATACGTTCGTCCTCTCTCGGTCAAAGAGCGCCCAGAAAATAACCGGCTTCCCACTCTGCCTGAATTTCGTCCTCGTTCGTGCGAGTCGGAGAGGTCTTGTAGAGGAATCGAGTGACTGGCGATATCATTCTCGTCGCTAGAGCCGCGATCATGGCTATTCGACGCCATGGTGGGCAAACTCGATTGGCTAGCCGAATGTAGACATCGCAAGCTGCGGCGATGGGCAGATTAAGATAGACTCAAGAGGCGATTCGACGTATCGAACGCAGTCGTAGAGGACGAGCAATGACACTGTCGCAGTTGGACGCCTGGTACGCTAAGGAACCTTGGAACGAAGAGCTGGGTATAGACAAGAAGGGCGGCAAGATAGCGAACGGACCACAAAATGGGAAAAGGCCAAAGAAGCAGAAGAAAAGAAGCTAACGCACCACGCAGGTGAGGTGTCTTCTCCGGATTCCAGCGATCGTCGAGTTTTGAGCCGAAGCGGCCAAAACGGGGCTTGTTGGCAAGGTGTTGCATCTGTATGGTCGATTGCTCTCCCTAACGGCGGGATCCCGCGCCGAGGCCAATTGTGCTGCCTGTATCTATTTTTAGGGCGGTGGACTGCAACAACGGGGCCCTGATAGAGGAACTTGTGAATATAATATCGGAATGAGCCACAGTCGGTATGAACTCCGTAGACTAGATGCACAGAAGTAACTGCAATATTCGTATTCCGTAATGGCTTTCCGAATATCAAGCTTCTGTGGCTCTAGGTCAGATTGTTGATCTAAACACTATTTAGTCACGTGATCCTTGTCAGGCCTCTGTATCTATATCAAGAAGTTCCTTCGTCTAAGGGACTCTCCAAAGTGTATTCCAGCGGAACCATGGTATAGTATGCAATCGAACATCCTCGCGACTGTGTTCTGGCGGACCTCTTTAAAAGTCACCATGGAATGCTTGATGTAACAAACATGAAGAGCGGATCAGCTAAGATTGGTGGCTTGAACATCCACAAAACAGAACAACAACTATAGCGGAAGATGAAGTCTGCAAAGACAAATAGAAAAACGATCTTATTTCTATGAATTAATCGGTCTCCATGCGGCTTCCTTGACTTGAATCCTTTACATGATCCCGAACGCCCTGAACGAACGCCTTCATTGCATCACCACCCCCAAGCGGAACGCCTCCCCGACGCATGAAACCCCCGTTTTCGACTGGAATCCTCAGAGCTTCGCTAATGGTTGGTAAGCCTCCATCCCTGATGGCCACGGTCAAGCTTGCAAGACTCTGGGTAAATTGAGGCGAGTGTAGAACTTTCCTGAGGATGTTCTTTTTCTGCGATAGGTTGAGAGCACTCAAGACATCTTCGGAGCGGCTTTGAGTAGCCGATTGGTTTTCTATCTGCAGTGCTAGGACGAGTAACTCTTGGGGTAAGTACTTCAAGAGGTTGTCGACGCCCTCAGTATCCAGGTCCTCCAGGTAAGGCAGCGTAGTCGACGGAGACAGTAAATCTTGCAGTGTAGTGAATGGTTGCTCGGCTCCCTGAGACTGGTTGCCTCCCAACGACTTCAGAAAGTCTTGCACGACAGCCGATGGATTGGAGGAGTCATGCTGAGCGCTGTTTCCAAGAATGGCCAGTTAGTTTACGTTCTTTGAGTGAAATTGCACGGCAAAGATTCATATTGTAAAGGGTAGGTCTACCCCAACGGCAAGGAGCTCGAACGGAGGACATGATACCCGTAATCAAAAAATGTCGAGATATGTACCTAACTTACGCTCTTCCGCCGTCTGCGCCGCCCTCCCTGGATCCTTGTCCCTCCTCTCTCACATCCCCACCAGTTGCATCTGGTCCTGCACCACCGCCGCTACCTCTGTGGGGGTGGTTTGGGTCATGGTCCACGCCCTCGACATCCTCCATTGTCTCGTCATCATCACCGTTGGATGGACCCTTGGGAAGGTTGGCAATCTCCGTCTCTACATCAACATCCTCGCCTTGAAGTAGGCTGTTGACAATCACACCCAGCCTAAGATCCCGCGGGCTCCAGTAACTCGGGTCAGCATCGTCGGATTGAGATTTAGATTGAAGCCAGAAGAGGTAGCGCTGGGAGCTGGAAGAAAACTTGAGGACATAAATTCGGCCGTTCGTAGGCTTTCCGTCTGGACGGTAGGGAGCGAATGTTCCGTCGGAAGGAACCATCACCAAGTCCAACTCAGGTTCTGTGTGGGGAGCGCTCCGTGGGCGCCAGCAGAAATGAATCAGGTCATCTTCGGAGTAGAGGTAGATGTACCCTGGGGTCTGCTGAGGTTTGACTTGAGACGACTGAGCCTGGTAGTTTATAACTCATAATTAGTATCCAAGCTCCGGGAGGCTATTCTGCTTCACATAGACAACACTCACATCGAGGTCACAGATACCCGCCTTGAACGTGATGATCGGCGTCATCGACATGTTGACGGAGAAAATGGGCAGTTAATTATGGTGTTCGAGCGTTCGTTCCCGTATTTCGATTTGTTAAGCAGGCGATGAGCGCTCCAGGGTCGTGAAGGTTGTGACTGTTGAAGAAGCTTGTTTAAGATACGTCAGCTCGGAAGCTCCAGGTCTCGAGTGTTTTGACTCGGGGAAGCTAGAATGCGGCTTGCGGTTATGGCTGCCGTTGGCACCCGTTTCTAGGCCTCAGGCATGAACAAAGAAGTGGCGACTTATTGCGGTCCCGTGACCGCCGTATCAGTAGGACCCCAATCGGCACTAGCGCCTTTCGGCTAACTGATAGGGCTTGCGTTCCCACAAACCTCACCACTCCGCCTTTGGACAGTGAGTTGCCCGTCACACACCGATTCCAACAACCACCGCCGTCGACAACCACCCCCCCCCTTTTCTTTTCAGGTCTTCTTCGTCATCAACAGTCAGAATGTCGGACGTTGGCACGACGAAGCAGTTCGGAAAGGCCCAGAGGCTTGTGCCGTCCCAGAAGGCCCAGAAATGGTACCCTGTGGATGACGAGTCGCAGCCCAAGAAGGTCAGTACACGCCGTGCAAGACGAATGCAATTGTCGGAAAGAACGGAGGATGCGGTTTCATATGGACGAATGCGATGGTTGCGCCGGGTTGATTGAATTGTGCGACAAGTGCTTGGGACCGGGATATATCGACCGAACATGAAATTCGTATTGAAACCGCATTCTCCGGACTATCGTGACAGTTTGGCATGCAGCGCTATGGGATCAGGGTTCTGACATGGATTTTTTGCTTCGATTACAGGTCCGCAAGGCTATCCGTCCCACCAAGCTTAGGGAGAGCCTCCAGCCCGGCACCATCCTCATCCTCCTTGCCGGTCGCTTCCGTGGCAAGCGCGTCATCCTCCTCAAGCACCTCGACCAGGGTGTCCTCCTCGTTACCGGTCCCTTCAAGATCAACGGTGTTCCCCTTCGCCGGGTGAACGCTCGCTACGTCATTGCCACCAGCAAGCGTGTCGACATTAGCGGCGTCGACAGCCAGACCATTGAGAAGGTCTCCGCTCCCGGCTACTTCACCAAGGAGAAGAAGAACGAGAAGAAGACCGAGGAGGCTTTCTTCAAGCAGGGAGAGAAGCCCGAGGTACGTTTTTTTTCCCGCGGTCCCGGCTGTCGAATGGGCATATGCAGCAGTATTGCGAGGCGAATGTCCGATACTGAAAGCCAGAAACTAACGTTTCAACCACGCACAGAAGAAGAAGGTTGCCAGCGCCCGTGCCAGCGACCAGAAGGCCGTCGACCAGTCCATCCTGGCCAGCGTCAAGAAGGAGAACTTCCTCGGCAGCTACCTCGCCACCTCTTTCAGCCTCCGAAACGGCGACAAGCCCCACGAAATGAAGTGGTAGACGTGTCGACGCGGCGGCCGCGGGTTCGGTAGTTCTTGTGGAGGACTTATGTGAGGGCGCGGCGAGATGCAAATTGGCGCATCCCCGCAGACGTGGGATGTGCAATATTCGCAGCGCTTGGAGGGCAGCTGTTCATGTGGAATATGTAACTCGATTTCGGAGGGACCGTTCGTATTCGGAATCCTGACATGTCGGGTTGTGTGTATACTGTCTGGGACAAGTTCCTTCCGGCGTGGCTGGTTTGCATACATGTCTAATGAGCCGTGTGAGCAGAAAAGAAAAGAAAAAAATTCATGATCACCTTTTCCAGCTGTTACGTGTCTTCTAAAAAGAGGGCTGGGAGTTATATTACGTTTAGTATGATACTCTTTTTCTCAATCTCCAGGTCAAGTTCCAGGTTCAAAGGTATCCTAAATCGCGGTTCGTCTCTTTTCACGTCATAGGTGCATCTCGACTCGACCTCCATGCGACACAAATACTCCACTGCCCAGTGCGACAACCAAAACCATACTGCGCCAAAGCCTAGGTCTCTATCTACCTTCATTACTATAAAGACGTTTTCCGATTCTGAATTTATTCAAAGCACGCGAGACGCTGACCGGTCCCTGGATTTATTATCGAAACCCAAAAAGCAACACAACGCCAGCATAATCAATAAAAAGAACCCTCAACAGCAAACTGCAATCATCCCAATTATTACCAGACAACGCAAATCAAACTTCCCACCTTGTTCCATTTTGGATTCATCTCCTCTTCGCACCCCTCGCACCACCCCCATTCGCCTCCGCAAAACCACCACTACCACCATGCCCCTCGCCCCCCGTCCCGACAACCAAATCAATAAGTCCCCAGCGCCCAAAATTCCCCCTTCCCCCACCAGCAAGATGGCTCTCTCTGCATCGCGCCGTCGCACTCAACAAGCTCGGAAGCACGTAGTATCCCGAGAAGGCACATGTCTCCTTAATCGAGATGAGCGCCGTGTAGACCAGGAAGGTTATCATGTGGAAGCGTAAGGAGGGAGGTGATGAATTTGAAGAGTGGCAATGGGAAGTGTAGGATGTAGCGGTGGATTGTGTATGTTAGGGCCTGGAGTGAGTGAAGAGGTGTTGGTTAGCTTGTGTCCACTTCGTTCAGGTGCTGTTGCTCATTGTGGATGATAGGGTTGGGCACTTACCTCTCGAAGAAGAAAACCCCAGAAGAGGAGCTTCGTGAGGTTCCCGGGCATAGGGATGTTGAGGGTCATCTGGACTGCAGGTTTCAATCCGGGCGTCTTGATCAGGAACCACTCAAAGACCATTTGCAGGGTGAGGCCGAGCGCGAAGTTGGCGAGGGACCATCCTGCAATCTTGAATTCCTTCACTGTAGGCTTACTGCGACTGCTTCCTGTCGGCAGTCCAGAGTCACCTCGCTCTTTGAAGGAGGAAGCTGTGCCGGGCGCAGCGATGTCGAAGATCCAGAAGAGCAGGGACGGAAGGAACTAGGACACCAGGCGCGCAAGCAAGGTGCCGAACAGTTCAATCCGCAGAACGGTATGCGACATGACGAGTGTCGTCTATGTCATGTAGAAGAATAATATGTTGATTCTCGTGCTGTAGGAAGATGCCGTGGGCAAGACGAAGAAGACCGTGAGGAAATCCATTGTGAGCCAATGCGCAAGATAGATGTAACTTAACATCTTGAATAGAGTGGCACTTGGCTTCTGCTTTTATATCTATTGGAGACATTGAGTATAAAGGATCGTATGGTTGAAAGCAAGCCGCTCTGGAAGTATCTAACAGAGAGCGAAGTGCGGTATCTAGTTGATCAACAAAGGATATATAACAACGTCACAATGCCAAAACAGGCGCCCTGGTCTTGACAAAAGGAGTGGTGACCTCAATTCCGCATTCAAAGAACAATGATTGGGTAATATGAGATCTGTTAAGCCAAACCCATGTCAATAATGAAGCTGAGGCATGCTCATTGGGACTAGAGTTGCCAAATGATCAAAGGACGATGCTGGCAATCGGAGGATTTGCCAAGAGAATGGAAGAACGAGAGAACAATAGTCACTTTGTTCTTTGTGGCTGTTGATTCTTAGGGCTAGTAAGTATACAAAGGTGTGCTAAAAATGAACAAAAGAAGGCACTCAAGGGTATCTAAGTCATACACCATACAAAAACAGCTTTTGAATCAAGTCAAACCAAGCAAGTCAGTTCCGTAAAACCTTGCCCTAAGCCGAACTTGAGGCGGGGACACCGTTCTTCTGCCCCCACGAAAAGGCCTGTCTCCGAAGGTCGGGAACAACTTGCAGGAATACCAAGTTGCTAAGCCAGCCGGTGAATGTGTCGCGGAACCATGAGTTTCTCGGGCTAGGTCCGAGGGCGGCACCCTTCATCATGTTGCCGACGAACATGGTGGTGATGAGGTATTCACCGCGCTCAATGGCTTGAATGGCAATCCGCGCAACTTCCTTGGGTGTTTGAGGTTTGTCAGCAGCCTCAAGCTGCTTGGTAAGGGCAGGTTTGATCTGCTGTTCATTGTCGAATCCAGGACTGAGAATACCCATAGGGAAGACGGTATGGATCTTGACGTCGGCGGGGGTAGCTCGAGCTCGTTCCTTGGAGGCGCGGGAGCCGTTGTAGACTTCGATTTCCTGGCTCAAGGTATCTGAGAGGGAACGCATGGCAGCCTTGGCTGGAGAGTATGGTGCATAGCCAGCGATAGGTACGAAGGCCAAGGTGGAACAAGTGAAGATGAGATGACGGCGGGGCAACGGCCTTTGGTGGCTGGGGTTGATGGGAATGAGCCACTTCTTCAAAATTGCGTGTGCTGTGTTTGCCGCGGTCCAGTAAACGGTGTCCATCTGGTCTTTGAGCGTCTGAACGGGAGTCTCGATGAAGTATCCAGGAGTACAGTATCCAGCGCAGCACCAAACAATATCTGGGGGCATGCCGTCATTCCACTCAGTGACCTCGTTCATGATACGCTCGCACTCGTCGGGTTTCGTGAGGTCAGCACTGATACGGTGGAACCTCTGCTTGTTGGCATCGGTAGCGGAGCCCTAGCAAAGCATTAACAACAATGTCGAGGGATGAAGGTTGATTGAACTTACCTTGATCGCCTCTAAGGCCTCATCGAGCTTCTGAAGTGTGCGAGCGACAATGACAACGTTGGCTCCTTTCTCGGCGAGCTGGCAGGCCACTGCCTTGCCCATACCCTCCGAGCCACCGGTGATCACCACGGTCTGCGAAGTCAACTTGTCAGCAGTACTCATGATGAAAATACGGACACCAAGCGATGACTTACGCGACCCTCCACGACGAACTGGTTATCATTTCCGAGGCCAAGCATCCTGACGAGTGTATAGAAGAATAGTACACCGAGAACAGCGGAAATCCCCAAGGCCGTGGGAGAAGAGTCGTAAAGTATAGGTGGTAACGATGGATGCATGAGGGAAGAAGAGAAGGGGAAGAGAGAGAAGAGTTAAGGGAATTGAGTCTGACTGCCTGCTGGAGGTGGTTTGGCTCGATCGTAGCTTCCGTTCGTGATACTTTTGGCGGATGGAGAAGGAGCCCGGCCCTCGACCGACAACAGCACTTGCCCGCATTTCGATGGAGCTACTGTTACCGAAAAGATACGATTATACGGTACTTCAGCCGCCCGGTCCTTGGTATTTTTGTGTTTGGCTTCGTCAATGGCGTAACGGAGCATGTGATCTTTCCCCCCTTGGGACTAGGGCTACCCGGGCGGTGAGATCTTGCCCAAAATTTTATTGCGGAGTTTATCATTTTTTCGGCGACGCTCAAACGGAGTTACCATAGCTTTATTCAGATCAGTCATGGGCAAAAAGAGAAAGGCTGGCGGTCGGCCAGCGGCCAACAAGGCCGACAAAGAAGAGCCTCATAAGTTCGACATCGAGGAAAGATTCGACGACTCCGAAGACGAGTTCCAGGCCGGCCGTGACCGGATTCTACTAGACGAAGCGCCAGACGCAAAGAGACGGCGCAAACTCGCAGAGGATGGTATGATTATCCTGAAAGGTCTTTTTATGTTGTGCGGGGCTACTAACTGATTCTGTAGAGGAAGCACTTCAATTATCGGACGAGGAGATTATGGGTTACGAGTCCCCCGACGACGAAGATCTGGAGCATGACGACGACATGGACGAAGCCGACTACGACGACGAGGAAGACGCAGATCAATTCATGTCGAAGTCCAAGAAAAAGCGAGGTGGAAGTCCGTCCGAGGATGAGGAGGGTCTCGCCGCCTGGGGCTCCTCCAAGAAAGACTTCTACAATGCCGACCAGATCGAAACAGAAGCCGACGCTCTTGAGGAGGAAGAAGAGGCGAAGCGACTGCAGCAGAAGCACTTGCAGGAGATCAACGAAGAAGATTTCGGCTTCGATGAGACGGAGTGGGCTGAGTCCGGCAAAGACGAACAGAAGGACGAGGGCGGTGCGGTGACTGAGGTCCTGCCGCAGTTGGAAATCACAGATGACATGAGCGCCGAGGAGAAACTCAAGATTCTGAAGTCAAGATACCCCGAGTTTGAGCCCTTGTCAAAAGATTTCGTTGACCTTCAGCCCACATACAACGCCCTTACAGAAGCCGTCAAAAGCGCCGGCCCTATCGTTACAGACGACGACACGGATCATGCCCCAGTAGCCGTCATCAAATTTCGCGCCCTGTCTGCTTACCTCGGTGCGATCAGCATATACTTTATGCTTTTGACATCTGCTGGCGAATCATCGGACAATCGCTCAACATTATCACCAGCACAACTACGATTACACCCAGTCATGAACTCGCTCGTCAAGTTTCGAAAGCATTGGGAAACGGTCAAGGACATCACACCGGTGGGATCTAAACCTCAAGAAGAGGTCGAAGACATCGAGAGTGAAATGGAAGTCGACGTACCCGAAATCAAGGCACCGAAGCAGGAAAAGAAGAAACTATCCAAAGCACAGCGCGCCGCAGAAGCAGCCAGGGCCGAAGCCGAGGCCAGACGTGCAAAGAAACTCCAAGAAACAGAAGCCAACCTCGCAGGTCTATCCAATCTCGTCGCAGAACCCAGTCGGAAACGCACCAGCAAGAAGACCAAGACCGTAACAAAGGACGCCGACGATTCCGATTTCGGTGACGAGGACGCTCTTACCGCCAAAGAAGCCGAAGAGAAGGCCAAGCAGAAGCGCTCTCTCCGCTTCTACACTTCTCAAATCGCCCAGAAGTCCAACAAGCGCACCGCCGCTGGCCGCGACGCTGGTGGTGATACGGATATCCCATACCGCGAGCGTTTGAAGGACCGGCAGGCTCGCCTTAACGCGGAGGCCGAGAAACGCGGTCGGTCGAAGGCCCAGGGCGCCGAGGAGCTCGGCGGCGATAGTGACGACGAAGATCGCCGCGTCGCGCACGAACTCCGCAAAGGCGACAAATCCGGCTCGGACGATGACGATTACTACGACATGGTCGCAGCCCGCACTAACAAGCGCAAGGCAGACAAGAAGGCCTTCGTAGAGGCCCAAGCCGCCGCCGCCCGTGAGGGAGGACATGTCGAGATCCAAGAAGAGATCGGCCCTGACGGGAAACGTGCCATCACGTATCAGATTGAAAAGAACAAGGGTCTTGCGCCGAAACGGAATAAGCTCAACCGCAACCCTCGTGTTAAGAAGAGGATGCGCTTCGAAGATAAGAAGAAGAAATTGGGTAGCACTCGCCAGCTCTATAAGGGTGGCGAGGGCCGCGGTGGCTACGGTGGTGAACTCACGGGTATCAAGAAGAACGTGGTCAAGAGTGTCAAACTCTAGCCGCTTGGTACTTATTTGCCTTCTTGTCACTTGGGTACATAATCTTGCTATCAGGCGTTTTGAGTAGTGTGGTTAAAAATGGGATTCATGCGTATATAGAACTCCATGACACAGCCTTTTGTCCTTCTCGATCAAACCTGGCCTCGCCCATAATGCTGTAATGCCCGCAATTATGTATGCGTGACGAGCACATCAAATAAAGAGAGTGAGAAACGTTATAAGAAGAACCATTGCCCTCAACCAACCACCTCATCAGAACTCAAAATCTCAGATGTAAACCTTGGCACCTCATCCTCATCTTCAACCTCAATCTCACCCTTACCCTCCCGAATCTCATCAAACAATTCCTCAAGCACCCTTCGAATATCCCTCCCCTCACATCCATCCGACAAATCCATACTCAAAAACCTCCTCGCCAATTCATCCTTCACCCAGTCGCATCGCATCAGTAAACTTCTCATGGACAAGCTACGAGAACGGGAAAGAGTCCGTTGGGAGGTCCATACCGCATCCTGCAACGCCTTCATCTCCCCCGCCGAAAGCATCGCGCAAGCCGCAATTAAATTCTCCCCTCGGGCTGAAAGAGACACAAGCTCGTTTGCGCGGTCGACAATCGCCTGGTTTATCCCGTTTAGTGCCGCGCAGCTGTTGGGTTGGTCAGGTAATAGTAAATCAATCAGGCCCTAGAAGAGGAGAGAACGAGAACACGACTTACATCGTGCCGAAACTCTTCGTGCTCCGGCCCAGCCGGAAACTGGAGGTATCTTAGTATAAAGTACTTAGGTTAGGAGGGTGAGTTTGAGGCGAACTTATAGAGATACGTAATCTGGTCATCAGCCTGCTGCGCATCCTCACAAACTCGAACCTCCATGTGGCCGAGCTGCAACCTAGGTCTAATTCGGAGGAATTCGTTCTCGAGAATTTCGTGGAAGTGCGTGGCTGCGATTACCTTTGGTGCGTCCTCGACGCTTAGGAGGTGCTCGAGAATCCCGCATGCTAGGCCGATGCCGTCTGTATAGTAGAAAATTACCGAGTTAGAGCTTGTGCGATCAGAGGGCGGAGGGTAAGTACCGCTTTCGCTAGTCCCTTTCCCAAATTCGTCGATGAGTAGTAGGCTGCGGCTTGTTAGGTGCTTCAGGTCGAAGGAGATCTGCTGTAGGTCGTTCATGAAGGTGCTTTGGATCTGAAGACTAATAAGACTCCTGATTTGGATGTTAGGGCTGTGGCATCAAGCCGTGCTCATACCTGTGATACACTATCTTGAGAATTTGACTTGACTAGGATCTTGTCGACGATGCCGATTTCAGCATTTTCTGCAGGGACAAAGCTGTGGATGATTAGCAGAATAGTTCCGGGCAAACATGCGATTATTACGTTTGGCATACCTCCCGGTCTGTGCCAGATATACTACCAAAGCAGCCTGGTTCCTGTTATTTAGGGCTTCAACGCGGCCATCTTGGTTTCTCACTTGTTTCATATAAACGCTTTTCCCCGAGTAATTCGGTCCTGTCAACAAGAGCATGCTTGGGTTTGATCCAGTTCGTAGGGCCTCTGGGGCGCGTTGCGAGTGGTCAGCCGCTTGACCTCCCAGTCTGCCTCCTACCAAGAAGGTGTCGTTCGGCACGTAGGAGGACACGGTCATTTCCTGTAGCATATGCCTTGAGGGAGATTAGAGTCGACCAATTCCGATTCGATGTGTGTTCTTACCTGCCTCCTTTAATTTTGATTATGTTTTCTTCTACCATCTTCGGACGGGTCAGGTTGTAGCAGGTCACGGCTTGCGCCATTGCAAGGAGGCTAGAGAGTTCAGGGCTGATTCCTCAAACTAGTATTCCAAGGCCTACCTGTCAAGCTCCCCACAAACATCGGATGCTTTTATGAGGACCTTCTCGTATTGGAGAACGCGCTGTGCCAGATCGTAGACTATCTCAATCTCTTTCTCTTCAATGTGATGGAGCAACTGTCAGCGTATTCAGCGGAAGCCGAAAAGAGAATGACAAATACCACATATAAGCCCATATATATCACCAAGTTTCTCATCCATCTCCCTCATTCTGAAATCCTTGAAATATGCTCGATTTTCAGTAACGAATATCAATTCCCATCCTTCGTTGGAGCCATTGTATGCCGCGTCCCCAGCATCGGTAAGAGGTATAGCTATATTGAAACCCAGCTGTGGAAAGTAGATAACGTTCACATCGATGTCAAAATTGGCCGGAATAGTCGTTGCGATCTCCACTGCTACCTGCTTCAGCAAACTGTTTAGACCGTCATAATTATCCTTCATTCTATCGAGTTCTCGGTCTAATCCTGGCTTGACGACGGCTCTACCTTGCTCGTCTGAGCTGTCTATATCGACCTGGGATACTTAAGCAGAGATCACATAGGAATGATACTTCGGGAGCTACTCACTATCTCCTGAATCATCCTTCCAACTTGATATAGCTGAGCTGCTTCAAGAACGCGAAGAGCCTGGGAAGCTTGTATGAATATAGAGTGAATCCGAGTGATTTGTCACAATGCTTGCCTTATTGTATAGGAGAAGGCCATGTCCGTTCGCCGTTTCCTTGAGCGCATCATGCACGTCAATCCCATAGAAGGCAAACTGCGAAGTTAGTCCAGTGCCCTTCGGAGCGACAATGAATCCCTCCGTAGACATACCGCTAACAGCGTTGCCCAAACTGTGGCCTTGAAGCCGGTCACTTTCCCACTACCCGTACTTATGCCTTTCTGGAGGTTGATCATCACGGGGCGGAGGTTCTTGATATGTTTCAAGCCCTTCACCATTTTGTTCATTGGGTTATAATTATCTGCTTTGAGATACACACTGATGAACTCATGGCGCTCACGGATAACGTCAAGCTGGACCGAGGGTCGAAGGAAGATCTGTCGTAGCCGCTGTTTTCCCTGCGGGGTGCATGCGAAGCGCTGAAACAAGCCATATACAGAGAGTCCTTCTTTAGACGAAGACGACCGCTTTCCTGATCCTTGATTCACCATGCTGGGATGAGACTCTGACTCAACGATTTGAAGCGAGTTTAGGGTTCTGGTATTGACAAACCTGGTATGTGAGTTTAGCCTTGGGAGAAACACGCAGTAATTTCCACTCACATTGTTCCGCCCAAAGTGGACATCTCAAAAGAAGTCACTTGGTAGAGACCCGTATCCGGGCCTCCAGAGACCAAGTCGGAGGACCTTCGTCGTTGTAGGTAGGTAAGGATAGCCCCAGCGCAGCCGAGTGTTACCTTGTTCTCCAGGTCGAGGGAGCTGCCCATGTGTAGATGTCTCCCTTCCTCCAATGTAAAGTCCAGATTTTCTGTGTCTAGTTGATCGGTATCAACAAGTCCGTTATGTGGTACCAGGAATCTGAAGCGTTCTTCATGCTTGGATGAAACTTCCAACGCCGCCAGTTTATTCTTCGCATTCGAATGATTGAATTCTTGGGATGGCCGTATATCCAGCTGATAGGGGAGGTAAGGTCGGGCACCTAACGCAGAGATTAACATCAGCACCGTCGAAAGTAATGAATCTGGGGCCACTCACCATTTTCTTGTTCTGACTGCTGCTCATCACGATTGAAGTGATCCACTCTGGTTGATATTAGGAGTATTGTTGGTTTGATTTGAAGGATCACTAGAAACATCAGCCATCAGAGACGCAGAACATGGTGCAACATACGAGTATCAATGATCTCTGTGTTATAGTGCCGTATGTCACCTAACAGATAGAGCTTCCTCTCCTGAGCAGAATAGTAAGAACAGCCAAGTGTTCCGGCCTCTTTCAGATCGATAGCCGCTATGACTTGATCGAAGTCATCGTTTGCGGAGGGTTCAACAGAAGCGGCATCCGCTCCATGATCGATCTGGCTGCTAGGTCGTGCTTGGCTTGGTTTCGAGGCTCGCTGGGAGCTGGTGGGCGGGAGGAATGTAGAGGAAGCACGGCTTTGAGTGGGAAACGAAGCAGTCGGTTGGCCACTCTCCGAGGCTTGAGGGCGATATGAGGTTCGTCGTCTCCTAGATGTTGAGTCCATTGACTCGAGGATAGCGCCCGAGGACAAAGTCGTCAAAAATCCTCCCTCGTGAAAAAGAAAAACTTGTGGTTCTTCGGATGAACCATGAGAGTATGCCCGAACACTACGATGGCTACGGGTCACATGGTATGGTACCTATGCTCCTTAAGGTAATTCATGTCGATAGCATTATAAGAAGTGGGTGGACTCGGAGTCACCATACTATACAGGAGATGGGGATGCTATAATACAGCTTTTATTTATACAAAGAGCCAGATATCCAACCAAAACACCAGAACCATCATCTATCGTATATCATGCAAATAAGCCACGCCCAAGAATAATTCAATCAACACCAGCAAATGTAATCAGGAAAACATAACGCTAAGCCTGCTCACTTTCACCAAGTGCTGCAACTTCAAGTCCATCCCGATTGGCATTAAGTGCAACGCGAGCTGTTTGGCCGGATGAGACCTCGCCGCGAATGATTTTGTCAGCTAACCGATTGCCGATTTCTTTCGATATCAAGCGGTTAAGCGGTCGGGCACCGAACCGGGGATCATAGCCCTTCTCGCAAAGCCAATCTTTGATCTCGTCATCAACTTGGAGGGTCATGCGTCGATCATCCAGTCTTGACTGCAGCTCCTTGATCCTGATATCAACGATATCCCTCAAAGCCTCCCGCGAAAGCCTCTTGAAGGTTATGAACTCATCAATACGGTTGAGGAACTCAGGTGGGTAGTTTTCTTGGACGACATCCAAGACAGCCTTCTTGATCTCAGGCGTAATTTCTCCGTCGCCGGAGGCTTTGAAGGAATGGATAGGATCGGCGCCGATGAGGATGTCAGCTCCGAGATTAGACGTGAGAACAATAAGGGTATTCCGGAAATCCACTTTGTGACCCTGTGCATCTGTGAGAAATCCCTCGTCCAGAACCTGAAGCAGAAGTGCAGAAATATCGCGGTGAGCTTTCTCGAACTCGTCGAATAGGAGAACAGCGTATGGCTTTCGCCTTACGGCTTCAGTGAGCTGACCAGCATCGTCATAACCAACATATCCGGCGGGAGAGCCAATCAAGCGACTGATGGTATGCTTCTCTTGGAACTCGCTCATGTCGAATCTAACAACGGCGGTTTCGGTCGAAAAGAGGAACTCGGCCATCTTCTTGCAGAGCTCGGTCTTACCGACACCGGTAGGGCCCAGGAACATGAAAGAGGCGAGAGGACGGTTTTCGCCACTGAGCCCGGCTCTCTGCATGCGGACGGCGTTTGCAACAGCAGAGAGGGCCTCATCTTGTCCACGGACAGATTTTCTGAGCGTGTCCTCCATGTGTATCAGCTTCTCGACTTCTCCGGCCATCAGCTTGCTGACCGGGATACCGGTGGTCCGGGAGACAACAGCACCAATATCATCGGGTGTAACCGAATCATGGATAAGGTTTGTCTGCGAATCGGGTTGCTCTTCGCCCTCCTTCGGTAGTTTCTCCTCCAGTGCCGGAATCCTAGAGTACCGCAGCTCTCCTGCCTTGGCGAAGTCTCCTTCTCTTTGCGCCTGCTCTAGTTCGAAACGTGCGCGTTCTAACTCTTCCTTGGTGCGTTTGAGATTCTCAATCTCGGCCTTCTCCTTCTCCCAGATCTCTGTTAATTTCCCGGCTTCTTCCTGCTTAGCTTTCAGGTCTTCTGAGAGTTTCTCGCGCCGTTCGCGGCTGCTAATGTCGGTTTCTTTGCGAAGGGATTCAAGTTCGATCTGAATGGTGGTAATATCGCGGTCCAATTCTCGAATCACATCAGGCTTTGACTCCTGTTGCAGCCGTAGGGCAGAGGCTGCTTCGTCGACAAGGTCGATAGCTTTATCGGGGAGGAACCGGTCGGTAATATACCGGTTACTGTAGGTCGCTGCCGCAACCAACGCGCCATCTGTTATACGCACACCATGATGCACTTCGTACTTGTCCTTGATGCCACGTAAAATCGAGATAGTAGAAGCGACGGATGGCTCGCCCACTTGAATAGGCTGAAATCTCCGTGCCAAGGCAACGTCTTTTTCGATCAATCGATATTCGTTCAGAGTGGTGGCACCGCAACATTGGAGTTCGCCTCGTGACAATGCCGGTTTCAACAAATTGCTCGCATCGATACTGCCTTCTGCCTTCCCTAGCCCAAGTAGTGTGTGAAGTTCGTCAATGAAGAGTATGACACCGCCTTGAGCTTCCTCAACTTCTTTGAGAACAGACTTCAATCGTTCTTCAAAGTCACCCCTGAATTTAGCTCCAGCTATGAGCGAGCCAAGATCTAAAGCGACGACACGCTTTCCCTTGATACTCTCCGGAACATCGCCTTGCACAATCCGTTGCGCTAGCCCTTCCAAGACCGCCGTTTTTCCAGTACCGGCGGCTCCGATGAGGACAGGGTTATTTTTCGTACGTCGTGACAAAACTTGAATTGTCCGATGGATCTCTGCGTCTCGTCCTATGACTGGGTCCAGTTTGCCTGCTTTGGCTTTCGCCGTGAGATCAACACCGTACTGCTCCAATGCTGCTTTCTCCGGCTCGCCGCCCAAGTTCATCCGGTGCGTCCCACCTGGTGGGTGCGGTCGTCCGCTGGCATAACTTCGAATGGGTAAACTGGTCAAAGGTGTATGTGACAGGAACGAGGGTAGCTGTGTGCGAGATAGGTGGCGTAGAGAGGTCGGTAATGATCGCAATGGTCGGTTCGAAGAGGTGAGAGTTGTTGGCGTTCGCAGCAATCGACTGCGGCTCAGCTGCAACCTTGAGGCCATTGTGATTTGCAAAATGTTGCAAGAGACGGAGTTCTAGGACAGTAGATCGCTGTCGCAATTCAGCATCGCAGTTGAGCCTATATTGGCCTTCAACAACCGGTTGCTGGAATCATGGAGAGGCTTCTCGAAGCTCCACTGCCGCGGCGAAGCTGAGTGGCGGAAGCTCACAACCAGGGAACCCGCTGGGCAGCCAAGCTCCGTCATAGTCCAGATCACGTGTATTGGGTGCCGCCAAAAATTTCACACCTGGGCCCGTCCGCAAAAATACTTCAGAACATCTTTCCCCTCCTATTCTTCTCCCTCTTTAAAACCTCTCTCTTCCCCAACTTCACACCTTCTCTTCTTCATAACCACATCATATTTCACAATGGGTTTCACCGACTTTGTTTCTGAGGCTGGCCTTACCGGTATGTCCTCTTTTGTTTCTTTTCCTCCCCTTTTCAGTCACTAATCCTTACCCCTCAGTTGCCAACACCTTCTTCCAATCTCGGAGCTACGTTGTTGGGTAAGCCACACCACCTCCAGATCTTCTTATACTGTCCTCATATTCCGATTGCTTTGTCTTCGCGAGCTTCCTTGTTTGTATGATGAAATCAAATTGGTCCGTGTTGATGAGGCGGCTTAAGACCCCGCTGCATGACTACACAACAATGCGAGAAATCGCGCTTCTGATTACTTGGATGACATTTTGTTTTTGCTCTGCCTACCCCGCAATCAGCCTACACCAACATACATGGTTCATCTGACTGACTTATATGAAGCTCTTCTCCTTCTCAGGCCGATGTTGTGACCTTCAAGGCCTTCTCCAGCGCCCCTGACGCTGAGAAGTACCCCCACGTTGCTCGTTGGTACAAGCACATTGCCTCTTACGAGGCCGAGTTCGGCAGCCTGCCTGGTGACGCCTCCAAGGAGTTCACTGCCTACGGCCCCGAGGGTGCTGAGCTCCCCACCAACCCAAAGGACAAGCCCGCTGCTGAGGATGACGACGACATGGACCTCTTCGGCTCTGACGAGGAGGAGGACCCTGAGGTCGTGAAGGAGCGTGAGGCTCGTCTCGCTGAGTACAAGAAGAAGAAGGAGGCCAAGGGCCCCAAGCCCGCCGCCAAGTCCATTGTCACCCTGGAAGTTAAGCCTTGGGGTGAGTCATCGAGTATTCGCTGTTCGTGAGTCATGCAATGCTAACATGGAATCAGATGATGAGACCAACCTCGAGGAGATGGAGGCCAACGTCCGCGCCATTGAGAAGGACGGCCTCGTCTGGGGTGCCTCCAAGTTCGTCGCTGTCGGTTTCGGTATCAAGAAGCTCCAGATCAACCTTGTTGTTGAGGACGAGAAGATCTCCGTCGACGAGCTCCAGCAGCAGATCGAGGAGGACGAGGACCACGTCCAGTCCACCGATGTCGCTGCTATGCAGAAGCTGTAAACGGAATGACCCTTAATGAAGATCAATTGAGTGATGATGACTTTGATGGTGTCAAGGAAAATATAGTGTCATGAACTTGAATGCCTAGAATTTGACCGGTGCTAATCCGGTTGTTTATGAATAAATAAACATTATACCCAACATCTATTTTTGTTATCCTTGCTGAATTCCAGTATACGTAGATACGTTACTTTGGCCTTGTCTACCTCCCAGCATTCCTATGGTTGGATATTCTTGTAGTAAGCTATCTATCATGGGCCCCGCGACAGTATATATTCGAACGACTTGAACCCATGATGAGTCTAGTGGTGCCAAACAAGGCGTACCTTAGCTGCCAACCGTCCCACCCGTATTTGGACATCGAGAGTACAGCTAGATTTCACATGACCAAGTAGAACCCCAGTTACCAGTCGTCTTTCAATAGATCAACGACAGTCGCAATTCGATCGCCAGTGATTGATGATGGCAAGAGAGTCAATATCACGTGATATACTCAGAATGGCTTAGCCCGTTATCAAGGCCCAAGCTTCATTGCGTCGGGAACTTTGGGGTTGCAATCCAACCACAGCTAGAAGGAATTTCAACAGCATCACCTTTCCGGGCTTAGGAATCCCCTACGGCTACAATTCTCGCAATGGCCTTCCTTACCCGCCTAATTACAATCTTCGGGCTCGTCCTGCTCGCTCATGCGTACGCCGGCCTTCCTAAGTCCCCATTCATCTACACTCCCCTCCCCCCAGACTCCAAGTCCAAGCACACCCATTGATGCACACATGCTTACCTTACTTTCTATGTATAGTGCCTACTCCGCCCACGAGCACACAGTTCTCACTGCATCAACCGCAACCGCCCTTCCACGAGATATAGTCGTCGAGGCTCTCGTCTCGCTAGTCATTGTCTCGACGGGGCTGGTCCTCGGCGCGGAGAAGCTGAAGCCTGTTAGCTGGAGCGAGTGGGCGAAGGAGGTTCAGTTGGAGGGGGATGAGAGGAACCCGTATGTCCGGTTGGAGGAACGGTATAGCTTTTGGGATATTAAGGTGAGTGTTTCGTCCGGTGGATTTAGTCTTTACCTTTCGGCTACTAGACCGGGGACGGAGGCTTCTGGCGTTGAGTTGACTTTGAGGACCGTTGGCTGATTGAGTGTATAGGCGAAGAGGAAGGAGTTCGCGGATTGGATGCGTCAGGTTCCGGTGAAGGGGTGAGCGGGCTGAGCTCTATGGGGGTGGTTTGCTTGGAGTTGGGCGTCGTGTGTATAGACATTTTGAAAGGAATATACTACTATCGGCCGATCGATCGGGTTGCTCATGCTTGCTTTATCTTCTTTCTCTCGCTCATCTTTCGTCTGCGAGGGCAAGAAGAGTGCGCACGCCGAGCCTTCGTTGCGATGAGATATCAAGGGCGAGAGCGACCAGCCGAATTCCTCCCTCCCTTGGGTCCTTGATAGTAAGGAACAATGCTCAACGCTGTGCAATACGTTCAGGGGGAGAAGGACATCAGCAGTTGCATCTAAGGCTTGAAGGTCGACTGGAATTTGGAACATTGCTTTCTACAATTAAGCCAACGGTCCCTGCCAACGGTCCCTGCATCTCATTCATCGACGCGACGATGGAAAGATTATTTACGAGGCGTAGTCCAGCAACCACAGAAATTAGATACGCCCAACAACCCGGGCAGATACAAGGAGAAACAGCTGTCCATTGTCCCATATCCTTCGTACGGAGCCCTCCGTCGCTTGTGATTCAGATCAATCGATTGGACAAAGATTACGTACGAAGCAAGCCACATTAGCATCCAGACAGCCAGACGAAGTCGTGGTGTTGACAGCTTCACAACCCACTCCACATCCAGTCCTCGTAATACGAGGCGAGCGAAATTGCTGCCTTCAAGCCTCCAAACCTTCTGAAATATTCAAATATCCTATAAGTGACACCCTTGCATGAGCGGGCGGATCTCAATATTCAAGGTGACACGAGCTCAGGAGGGACAGGAAGAAGAATAAGTCTAGGCCTTGACCTGGGCACCGCATTATTGCAGCTCTGGGCTAGGACTACGTAGATAGGAGTTTAGGACTGGATGTGGCCAAAGCTAGGTACCTAAGGGCTAAGGCTGCCCCTATGCGATATGCATGCTGGCTTTTGTACCTTACAGTACTTAAGGAGGGAGTCATGAGTATCTACTTCGTAGTAGGTAGAATAACTGAGTAGTGCGATGTAGATTGTACTCTAAAGTCTGTAGACCATAGGTATTCCGCCCTAAGGCCTAGGCTTAGACATGTCTCGGGATAAAGGAGGGGGTATACGTATACATGAAACATAAACATTCCATCCAGCTGGCAGCTCGGATGTTGGGAATGACAGTGACAGCCTTCCTGGAGTAGTAGTGGGCTTCGTCAGCCGTGAACACTGACCTACCTTCTGCTTTGACTGAATTGGAAAGTTGATTCCGATACCTATACATCGTTACCAGGGCTTTGAGATCGTATTCATATGACTTTGTGATTGTCGTCAGGCCTTACGCAAGAGGAATCGGTCAAGAGGCTGAACAGGTCGATCGGTGGCCCGCTGGCCAATGGTGGGGCTTCGGCTTGAGACGATGGTTAGTTCTTTAGCCTTAGCATGGAGAAGTACAGAGTACATCCATTGCAGAGTGGTCGGAGTTCTAGGATGCGAATATACTTTTTCCTGGGAGCGGCGACATCGAGGGAGAAATCAACATTATGAGTGAAGATTATTTGTCAAGAGCAAACGTGAATTATTATTGAAAGAAAGAACAATATTCAATAAGGCAGCTGGCTTGCAGAGGCGAAGTTTGCTTGACGAAGGCCAGAGTCAGACAGCATGCGACGCGAGGCCACCCAAAAATAGACACAAACAGCCCAAGCATACGCAAACCCCCTCGGCATAACCGATCAACCTCCTGCGTCCAAAGGGCGTTCACAGCCAAGGCGTTCACAGGACTCGACTTAAATGGTGAGATCGTCTGTTACGCTGCTACCTTGTGATTTTGCCATTCGCTAACTTCACTTGCGGTTGCAGGTGTTCGATCGAATCGAATTCCCACCTATTCCGGCGGCCTGGCCTGTACACTGCACAGCCAGCCTGCCAGGGCTCAGATTGTGCGTCCGCCGTCCACCACTCAGATCGACGAGCCCAGACTCATTTTCTCGCCTCAAGCAAGAGGAATTTCCGATCATGCCAGGTGCGGGTTCCGAGATTCATCCCTCCGTCGAGTAAATGTGGATTGTGGAGATTGCCACTAGGAGGGCGTTGCAGTTGACCTGCAGGCAGGGCTGATCGCTGGCTAGACAACACTGGTGCCGTGCTTGTTTTACTTTTGCAGGCCCCCGTTTACTATTTTCGGTGGCTGCATCTGTCACTTGCGCAATGGCCGGCTTACAGGAGGTGGTTATAAAAACCGCTGTCCTCCCCAGCCCGGGAGCTGTTTGGTTTCTCCATCCCCATATCATCTTGATTTGATTGTTTGTTGGCTTCGCCCATCTATATCATCTAGAACAGTCTACCAAGCACCGACCCCCAACCAACTACTACCTACCCTACCAAAATGCGTGCCTCCATCCTCCTCATTGCCTTCTCGGCTCTCGCTGCTGCCCAGCAAGCCTCTTCTGAGCCCGTGGTAAGCTTTCTCTTCCTCGCTTAGGGCACCATCGAGTATGATCTGACCGTTTCACAGGACACAGTAGCCACCACCACAGAGACAGGTGCTCTCGAGACACCCACCGACACCGTCGTTGAGTCTCCTTCCGAGACTGCTGCCGAAGAGACCTCTACCGAGACTTCTACTGAGATCGGCTCCGAGACTCCTGTCGAGTCACCCACCGAGACAGCTACCGAGACCGCCACCACCTCTCAGCCACTCATCCCTACCGGCACCCCCTCGAACCCCGTCGGCTCCTCTTCTGGCTTTACAAGCAGCCCCAGCCCGACATCTTCCAGCACCACCTCCACCTCATCCGATGACTCTACGTCCACGGAGACTCAGACCGAGACCGAGACCAACTCGGCGTCACCAACCTCCGACAGCGACGATGCTGAGGAGACTGGCGGCGATGACGGTGACAACGGCGCCGCCGCTCTCCCAGTTTCCGGCTCTTTGCTCGGTGCTGGTCTGCTCGGTGCCCTTATGGCCGGCTTAATCTAAGCGGGCGGTCTTTAATTAAGCCTGTTTGCCCGGTGATGTCAAGTTGTTTGCACATTAGTGTGGACCGCTTGAGCTGAAAGGCACTGGGTTTTGTAACGAAGAATATGGATATGCTGGGACCTCGCTCGGAGATTATTGCATTAATGCTTGAAAGCTTTTCTTTTCGAGACTGTTGATGTTTGCGTTTGCCTAAACAAAACATGACAACGGCGCATATAGATATTTAATAATAATACCATCCTTGACAAAGGAACTGAACCTCATTGATGATCCTGAACCATCAAATATGGGTTCCCGATAGCTTAGACAGATCATATTGCAACGTGCTTTGACACTTTTTTTTTGAAACTGACTCGTCTGGTTAAACCTCACTCACAGACAAGCTTGGATTGGGAAATCAATTACCTTTCCTAAAACGCGCGACGCGCAAGCCACGTGACACGACACGTCTAGTACCGCACTAGTAAAGTGTTGCCGGCCAACATCATCAAAACAACACCCGGTCGAGCAACGCCCGGAGTATTGCAATTCGATTCTCTGATCGCCGCCAATCGCTTTTTTAAGATTCGTATCTCGAGGTACACTGCCAACCTCATTGGATCGATTTGAAACCTGTGATTTTTTTGGGTCTTTGCATACCCTTCAGCGAATTGGAGCTGTATTGAATTGGGTACGCCGGATACCGAGACGACGCCGCAAGTTGGAATATACCTCACTTTATACCATACTATACCACGTCAATTGACGGCTCTTGGAAAAGCCCCAGATCAGAGACAAAACGAAATGGTGAGAACGGCTTTCTCCCATTTTCTTATTAGCGAAACTAACCGTTCGCCTCCAAAACTAGGTCTCAAAGCTGCGCCGTCTCGCAGCAGACCATGCAGCACTGCATGAAGAACTTCCCCCAAACTATCTCTTCTCGCCCGACGACACGCAATCGTCAGCCTCAGACGACATCACACAACTCATGATCCTGCTGGCTGGTCCGCAGGGAACACCATACTCTCAGGGCCTATGGCGATTACACCTGAAATTACCGGAAGACTATCCCAAGAGTCCGCCGAAGGCGACGTTCAAGACGAGGATATGGCATCCGAATGTGGAGGAGTCGAGTGGTTCTGTATGTGTGGATACGTTGAAGAGAGATTGGAAGTCGAATTTGACACTGAAGGATGTTCTGATTGTGAGTATCCTTGACTTGCTGGTCTGTCTGAACATTTTACGGAATAGGCTTTTCTGACTGTTGATTGTTGGTGTTGCGTGTAGACGATCTCCTGTCTGCTCATATACCCGAACCCGGACTCAGCGCTGAATTCGACTGCCGGTGCTTTGCTTCAAGAGAACTATGACGCTTTTGCCCGGCAAGCTAAGCTGATGACATCGATTCACGCGCCCATCCCCAGCGATTTGCGCAACCAAGCAATGGAGGCGAAGATGCGCGGCGAAGTCTCCGGTACAACAGTCCCCGAGCAGGAAGACACATCGCGCTCCCTACGCTCCCGAAAGGGCACAGGAGCGCAATCCGTAACGATGAAGAAAAGACCAACCGGCGCTCAATCCCACGATTCAGAAAACACCCGACCAAGCCATGAACCACTGGACCTCGAACATCGTCATCGTCATCAACACCAACACCAACACTCCGAATACCCCCAACCTCCTCTCCCCTCCGACGATGAAAACGAAAACGAAAACCCCACCTGCGCCTCCAAGGAAAACGACCCATCGCTTTCCCCCTCACCCGTCAAGCTCGTCCCGCCATTAAGTCCCCGTAAAAACGCTCACGGAAAACGACCCCTCTCTGTCCTGACCACGTCCATGGATATGGATCCCTTGGTTTCGTCCGCCGAGCCGGACGAGATGATGAATACATCGGATACCATGACAGCCTCGGAGCGCAACATCGCCGCCAACTCAAACTCAAACTCTACCTCACGCTCAACACCTATTCAAGACGTCCATGCCCACGCACACGCACGGGAACGAGACTCGTCGCCTCAGCGCAAATCGCCGAAGCTCTCTGTTGTTAACCGAGGCCTCACATCTAGGCATCAGTGCCGCGAAGAAAGTTCAGGTTCAGGCCCCGAGACGGAGTTGAAAATCTTCGAAGATGCCCCCTCACGTCCCACGAGCGGTAGCGGAGAGGACGATAATAGGAACCTCGACTTCGACTCGGCCTTCGTCCGCCAGAAACAAAGACAGAAACAGAAACAGCCCCTCGTCACTCTTCCCCTGTCTAGATCCCAACCGACATCCAGCTCCTCGAATACACTTCCGAAACAGGGCCCCGGATTCACAGCGGGAACCCGCAAGGCCTCGTCGAGTTCTGGGTCAAAGAAGGCGAAACCGCGGATTGGGATTCGTAGGCTGTGAAGGTAACTGGGTTGAGTCGTGGAGTGCGCATTCAGACATGGAGCATTCTGGCGTTGTGATTGTTTTTCGTTCAGGAAAAGCATTGAAATTGGGAGCATTCAATCGTCATAGCTTTGGGGCCAGCATTGTATAGTAATAATATTCGTTTGGCGCGAGTCGACACGTCTTTTTAATTTCTGTCTCGGACGCTTCCCATCTAATTCTGTTAATCTTACTGCTATTTGCGCTGTGGCCGGGTCTATAATGGAAAGGCAAAGAGGGCGAGGGCGATCAGTAGCAAGAGCAAACTGTGGCCATTTGGTGTAAAGATAGCTAACCTATGCATATATCTAAGACGGGCGTAATTTTTTCTTAACGTCCCATATTTGAATCACCTTCCACCCATAAATATTAGCCAAGTCACTGCTCTTGTCATCCCTCACATGGGATTCTCGAGCCTCGACTGAGCCTCTCCGCAGGCAACAATATACTTCAAGTATTGCTCAGGCACTTGTCCCCCAATACCATCCTGAGACTGATATTTAGAACGCATGACAAGCCATCCATGATGAGCCCCAAGCATTATAAAGCAAAAAGCAAACAAACAGTACGCTAGACTGATTAACACAGTAATAGGCAGTAAAAAGAGGATCGCTTAAGTCCGAGCCATCGTCTGACGAACCCCTAAAGTCAAGCCAAAGTGGCAAGTATCTGTACTATAAACGTGGTGACTATAAGATGCATATTATCCAACCCTCTACAGTGCGTAGGGGTTGACCGAGCGGATGGTAAGGCAACTGTGAAGCAGCGTTAGCCATGCATTCAATAATTAGTGTGCAGCGAGTAAACCAAGGCCACTTACGGAGGACTCTTGCTCAAATCGGTCTTCAGGATGATGGGCACGCGAATCATTTCAGTGACATCTTGGATGTACTCTCCGCCCTCTTCTCTGAGCTTGAAGAGGCTGAGGTACTTCTCCTTGTTGGTCAACTTGGTCTCGGGCGCATCGGCAGTGCTGGTGGCGATCTTGGGATCCGAAAGCGTGCGGTGAGGAGCCTGCGGCAGATGACCGTTACGAGTAGGCGATGGTGGCATGCTCTGAGTCGAGCGGTCGGCAGAAGTCAACGAAACACCGGCGGCCATTTCCGTGACCTCGGAGACATCGTCATCATCGTCGAAAAGAGCATCGACATCGTCAGCGGACATCGTGCCGGTCTCGGTTTGCCTCCTCAGGGCTTCCTCCCTCTCCCGGGCGCGTTCACGAGCGGCTTCAGCCTCTCTCGCGGCAGCGGCAGCCTGAGCAGCACGGGAGTTGGCGGGCTTGGGGCGTTCATCCTCGGGGATGTAGGCGGATGAGGGCACGCCCTTCTCCCAGTACAGCTCCAGGACACGTGAATCCTTGCGGAACTCGGCCTTCTTCAAGGGGAGCTGGTCGCAGTGGACACGCTTCTCAAAACCATACTCCGGAATGAGAACATCAAACGCGGATTCGTAGACGCAAAGAACAATACCCTCGCTGATAAGATCCCCACCAATTTCTTGGCGTAGCTTGTCCATGTTGCGGCAAGCCTCAATGTGAACACTCTGCTCCTGAGCGTTGTGCGCGGAATCCTTCTTGTTGTTGCAGATGTCTGCGGTCTTGTTGAGTGATTCGATATCGTCAGAAAACTCAATAGCACCCTCAGACAGCACAGCCTCTAGCTGGCGGTGAGCAACAACATCAGCATAACGGCGCAGAGGGTTGGTAAAGTGCGTATACACAGGTAGGTTGAGGGTATAGTGGGGACGCTGGTCGTCCTGTACGGTGCCCGCAACGTAATACTTGGCGCGCTGCATGGCTTTCACCAAGATTGTTTCCATACCCTGTGATTGATTAGAGGCATGAGCGAAAGCTGGCAGAGTGAGGATAACTGACCTTGCGCAAATCATCATCTTGGACCTTGCAGAGACTGCTCTGCAAGCTTCCACTGCTGGCTTCATCAAGTCCAAAGCCCAAGCGGTTCATGCGGTCAACAAAGGACTGGAGCCGACGGGCATTTGGTGAGTGTTGACGGCGAAGGAAAGCTTTATCGGGCAAAGCCGTGACCAATTTGCGGGCAACGAAGAAGTTCGCCTTGTAGCTCAATTCCTCCACAAGCTCTCGGACAGCAGAGGAATCAAAGATATTGCCCTCGACTGGCACATTCTCATCGTCCAATGAATGAAGGAGGCGGAGAGGAGGAATCTGAGAAACCCGGTTGCCCAACCTTGCTTCGCGGAATTTCGAGGCAGTGCGCTATTGACATATATTGTCAGTCTTCGAGATTTGAACAGAACAACGGACGATAACTTACTTGCAGGCCTCGAATGAGGTCAACCGAGACGCCGGACACAGGGGCATCCGATGTTCCCTTAAGAACGGCTTCAACCTCCTCATAGCTCAAGCTTCCCGTGCTCTTGATGATACTCTTGCCGATCCAAACGTCATCGTCAACGGCACCCGTTTCTGGGTGAGTCTTGAAGACGACACTGACGGCAAAGCGCTCCTCACCCGGGAGCAAAGCGCAGAGCTCGGTCGCGATACGGGGAGGCAGCAGCTTCACTAACCGATCGACAAGATAGACTGCAGTGCCCCGTTTCTTGGCCTCACGGTCGACCAAGGAGTTGGCCTTGACGAAGTGAGCGATATCGGTGACATGAATACCAATTTCCACCTTTCCATCAGGAAGAGCCTTGAAATGGTAGGCATTGTCCAGCTCCTTGGTTCCGCTAGGTTCAATAGTGAATGTGGTTTCCTGACGGAAATCACGACGAGACGAAATGTCGCTTTCACTGGAGATTGACCAGTTCTCCCAGCCAATGCTCTTCAGGACAGCATCGGTGAAATCGTCGGAGCCGAAGTTGTTGTCGCGGAGGAGCGCCTCAGTCTCAACCTTGAGATCACCCATTTCTCCTAACTGCTCAACGAGCGTACCGAATGGGTGCAGCGAGGTGATGGGCCATCTCTTGATACAAGCGACGAAAATGCGGTTAGCGTAGTCCTGATGCTTCTCGACAAAATTGCGCGGAGCTTGCTCTGTGGGAATAGCGATCAGGGGCACACGCTTATCGGTAGGCTTGAACCAAACAATTTTCGGCTTGTCTTGCTGACGATCCTGGTTGCGACCGTGAGCACCATCCCTAGCCAGCCTCTCGGCCTCTTGCTTCTCCTTCGTTGCCTGGCTACTAGGGCGAAGAAGTCCGAGAGTTCCCGAGAACATCTGGCCAGCGATACGTTCAATCACCGCGACGACGTGACCAGCATACAGCGGCTTCTGCTCGTCACTGATCTCGTCTTCCTCCACCAAAAGAAGACTTTGGCCCTCTACCTCAACATCGTCATTCTTCTTCTGAGTGGGGCGCTGGCGAAGACTACCTCTGCGGCGAATGCTGCCATCGAGCCCAACCTCCTGACGGTCCCCATTCGAATCAGAGCGGGACATCTTGTCGGCTCCGGCATTACTTCCGGATCTGGCATCGGTGATATCCTTGCGTTTCTTTTTCTCCTCCTTTTCTCTCTTCTGAGACCAGACTTCATCGACATCGAGAAGTTCAATGGCCACGTAGTCACCTTCAAGGGCACGGTTTCGGTCCTTGCTGCCGCAAATGAAGATGTCAGCGTCCAAGTCCGGACAGGTGACGTAGGCATCAGAACGATTCTTCTTGTTAACCCTGAGAATACCAGAGACAAGTTGGCCGTTGCTCAGGAGCGCAGGAAGGTTTGCCTGGGGAAGGTAGGGTGTGAACAGGGTCTTCCGCTGCTGCTGTTGCTGCTGCTGGGTTTGTTGAGCCGAAAGCGGCTGAGGGGCGTGTTGGCTAGCCTGAAGGCCACCGAGGCCTTGGCCATTAAGTTGCCCATTCTGCTGGAGAGCCTGGAGCTGGGCGAGCTGCAGGGGGTTCAGTTGTTGAGCCCCACCGAACATTTGGGGCTGAGCCATGACTACCTGGCCCTGTGGCAGCTGGATGAGTTGAGGCTGGCCGGGGTACTGGAATTGACCAATGGAACTGATCGACTGGTTCATCGACGCGCGCACACGGTGTCCCGGCTGGAAGCCAGTGTTCTGTTGTCCGAGACCCTTGGACTGGTCCTGGCCTTGAGCCTGGTTGTTAGGTTGGCGCCAGTTGCCGTCAAAATTTCTCGACGGTGTCCGAGCATGGGTCGGTTGGCTGCCACGCCGTTGGTTCTCAGTCCCAGCAGAGCCATCGTTCGAAGGAAATTGGAAACCACCAGGGCCACGTCCAGAGAGAGAACCGCGGTTTCCGCCAACAGCCATGGACTGGCTGCGACCATGACCACCGGCCCTGATGTTGCCGGCACGGTGAAGGCCTAGTCCTTGAGGCGGCTGGGATGTGCTTGGGCTTGGTTTGTCTTCAGAAGCGGATGCGCCCTCGGACGAGTCGCCGCTGGGCGCGGGGAACTGGAACCCAGACGCTGCACGTTTCTGTTGAGCAAGTTCAGCAGCCTTCTTCGCTTCAGGAAGAGCAAGAGAGTGGCGCCGCTGGTGACCGCTGCCACCAGGTGGACCACCTCGGCCACGCCCATGGCCTCCGGTCTCGTTCTTTTGGAGATTGCCCTGTTGATTGTAGTCGGAGTAACCCGACGCCCCTGAAGACGGAGCCGGCGGAGGGCCACCCATGCCAAAGCCCGGGAGCGCCGATTGATTACGACGGTGTGAGTGCTGATTCGAGACGTTTCCAGGGACCCCTAACTGCTGTTGTTGGGCAGCCTGGGGGAACTGAAAGGCACCGAGTTGCTGAGGGGAAACGCCGCCCATGGAAGCACCGCCGCCTTGTAGAGAAGGATTATACCCAGAAACTTGACCAATCTGCTGGGGTTGCAATAATCCCATATTGACATACTGTTGGTGTGTGGCTGCAATTTGCTGTTGCTGTTGCTGAAGCATCTCAATTTGTTGCTGGATTGCTAATTGTTCCACTGTTGCATTATTTGTTAGCAACTCAAGGGACGAGGAACCGGTCAGGGGAAAAAACACCGTGGAAACATACTCATGAGAGGAGTCAGCTCAGAAGGACTCCGTCGATGGGCGATATGGAGCTTTCGTCCAGCTGGTCCGGGGACCCCGGATTGATTCTGTTGATCCATCCTCGCAAGAAAAAAGAGTGCGGATTATCACTGTCAGAGTGTAGAATGCTGGAGGAAATGGTCCACCCTAGCGATGAGAGAGCGTTGCGAGTACTGGAACGGCGGTCGTTGAGCTCTATTCGACAGGTGAGGCCTACCGGATTGTGATGCGACAACGAAAGGCGGTTCTGAAGTATGCTGGATAAGGAGAGCGACAGATTAGTGACTGTTGAATAGGTACGAGGAGTGAGACAAGTAGCAGGGCTGTGTGGACAAGCATCCGACGTCCCGATAGGAAAGGAAAACAAGTGGTAAGCGACATCATCAGCGAACGTAGGCTGCGATTGCCGCACAAATGCAAAGCCGAAGGTGCAAGAAGGACAGAATAGGAAGGGACAGGGTAGAGGGGGATGAAGGAAGGAGAGCCGTTGAAGTTCCGGCCAAGGCATGTTGATCCGCGGACGCACAAACCTTCAGTTCGGTCGCTTAGGCTGAAATAATAGCTTTGCTGTATGACGTTTGGATGTCTTCTTTTCAGGTGGTTGACGATAATGTGCTCTTCCCCTTTTGTACGGAGTCGACTTCGCACTCAAAAGGAAAAGTGGCGGCAATGACCGAACAGAAAAGCAGACAAAAAAGACAGACGAGGTAAATCACACAGAAAGTCAAAAACACGGCGTTCGAATATGAGAGGAAAGACCTCTGCAAAAAAAAGGGCCGGCAAAGACCGAAGAGGAAGATGAAGCTTGACGGACTGGGGAGAGGAGAGGAGAGGGGAACTCTCGACGGCGTAGAGTAAGCGGATTTGGGAGCTACCGGTTGCCCCAGAGTGCCATCCAAGCGACCTCCACCGCAACAATAACCCTCAACTTCTCAAACAAAGAGACCCAAGCAGACCTTTTTTCTCCTCGGATTGAGGTTCCTTTCCCCTTTTTTGTCTTTTGACGACCAGAATTGTATTTCGTGACGTCGGAATTGCAGGGAGGAGTGCAAGTCCCACTAATGGTCGGAGCCAGAGAGAGGGCGAGAAAAAGGGGGCAACTCGGGCTGCGGAGGGAAGCTGTTGAGTTGGCGTCTTTTCTTAGCAACGAGGCTTAATGATAATTGTCCGTTGTCTTTCAGTAAGGCAGAAGCAGTAGACGACCTGGCCACGCAGACAGAGAATGACGAAATGATAAGAATAACGCGATTCCGTTGGTGGGAACTGAAGGAATGGTCCAATATCTACTACTGGAGTGGGGGATGGAGCAATGAAGGAGGGGTAGTCCAAAGGAGGGAGGGAGGACGAGAGAGAGAGAGAGAGATGAAGAATCGAAGAGCGAAGATAAAGAGGAGGAGGCGATGAAAACAAGAGAGAGGGAGAAAGAAATGGGAAGATGGAGGAGACGGGGAGAGTTGGTTAGTCGCTCTCATAGTTCTTCAGGAGGAGCTGATTAGTGGCCAGGGACTGTCTCATTATGATGACTGGAATATGAACAAATCACGCAGTTCGAACTGCCCCTCTTCAATATCGCCATCACTTTAGTTATAAGTATTTTTTTCCACAATACAACTACTCCAGCTACGGCTACTTTTCAATTCGTCCTTCCAATTACCACCTGAGGTCTGGACAACTGACACCACGACAAGACCTTCTTGTGAAGCTCGAGGAGCATTGACTGGGCGAGAGTTTAACTTGTCACTAACCCAAAGGTACCAGTGTTCGAGCTCGAGAGGTTCTTGGTTCGTGGTCACGAGCTGCACTTGGCAGCTCGATCTCGGGCCCAGCGGTCTGGCTACCGTGCAAGTCAATATGCTTGACCAGGCCTCCACTGTTGCATACACAGCGCTGAATGTCCGCGACTTCACTGATGTTCTATGGTTTGGCTGGCGCTTGGCCGGCTGTGCAAGTACGGAGTAAGGTGCCTAGTAGGATCTTCGGGGAGCGACTAAACCCCATATCGACAACCGGATAGCTTGCGGATCACTCGTTCAGCGTACGCAATCGTATAGACTTGAGGAGACAATGCCACAAGACTCGATTGAACTTATTTCAGCAAAACAGGAAGCCTTGTCCCGACCGAACTGAAGACTTGGATGATTGACCGTTTTCTAAAGGGGCAATAACAGTCAGTTGCCGGCCAGAGATTCGGGTCCTGGGTGGTTCGCAGACCCACCCAAGCTCTGGAGAGCGCAAGACCTCTTCAACCTGAGACGCAGTCGTTTGACTCGGATTTAGACTCTAGACCTCTGAGACTCCACGGACAGACAGGTGAATTTGCTGGTTTCTTTCTGGCATTCTGCCAATTTCCAGAGTTCAATCGGTGAGAGATTAGCAGGACTGGCCAACCCGACAGTCGGGATCTGGTGCAGGGCGTCATGATGTAAAGAGCCCCGTCCGGGACCAGGGAACTTGGACAACCCCGGAATCATGGCGCCAACAAGGTTACAAGCTTCTCCGTCGACAGGGCTCGTCCTCCGGTGCCCCGTGAAGACCACTGTAGCTCTTCTGACTAAGCGCCGGTCGAGGTCTCGGCAGCAGGCCCAGAAAACGGAGCGCGTCCCAAACTATCGCTCCAGATAGGTCGGCTCTTGCTTTCAGACTGCACTTTCGTTCTCTTCGGAAAGGATGCTTGCTTTGGTCGTTGAACTGTGCAATAGAGAGTGAGTGACTGAAACCACTGTGCCACCAATTGACTCCGTCGCTGAATGTCCGAGCTTCTTCCGCAGGTAGTCCGACGAATTAGATCTTTTATGCTGCGACAACATTCATTCAATCTTTGCCTGTCTACGCCGCTCCGGACCGTTCGATTCATTCTTTCAGATCCGCCTTCCATTACCAAAGAGAGTGACGCCCTTGGCAAACCTCTTGGGCGCTAGGAGTATTGTTTCAACGACCGAGCCAACGTCTCTGTCGTCGCATATCTCTATCGTTTTATTCCACTCACTGGCGGGAACGTCGAGCCGCAGAGTCAGAATCTCCATACAAACGCACTCGATATGGTCTATTTGTTATAATTCGCCACTTGCATCCTCGTAGACCCAAAGCTCCAAGGGTCTTTCAAACCCCGACCATCGTCTTGAACGCATCTGATATACCCAACTACGATAAACAGCACTGCCGACAAGATGGGAACGTCAAGCTACCCCGCCGGACTGGACAGTCCCTCTAAGCAGCTCATGCTGGATCTGACGAGAGACCTGGAACAGCTACGAGTGCACAATTCCGAGTTGAAGAAGGTCAAAGCATACGAACGCCGATCTTTCTACGAGAAGCTCGACAAAGCAGACAGCGAACTCGAAGCCCAGCACAATGCAGCACTTGATCAAGTCGCTGCTCGCCATGAGCAGGTCTTAGAAGAAGCCGAGGAGGCTTTAAGGGCTCATCAACGCGCGGTGGAGGAAGAGAATCGTCGTAAAGAAGAAGAGGCCCGGAAGGAGGCGGAGAGGAAAGAGCGTGAGCGGGCGGAAAAGCTGCGTAAAGAGCAGGAGCTTGCACGTCAGAAGGCTGAACGAGAGGCCGTCGAGAAGGCTGCAGCAGAGGCGAAACGACGGGCTGAAGAAGAGGCGAAGAAGAAACAACTCGAACAGGCAGAAAAGGAGCGCAAAGAACGGGAACGTGCGGAGGAGGAAAAGAAGAAGCACGAAGCGGAGACCAAGAAAGCTGAACAGGAAGCTACACGGTTGAAGGAGGAAGAGGCGGCCCAGGCGGCGCGGAAACAACAAGCAGCGCGGCAGAAGCAGCTCGGTGGTGGCCGACTGACGGAAGAAGAGGTCAAAATTCAGCAACGCTATGTTGAACTGCATCAGCACTTGAAAAAATTCAGAGAGTACCTCCGAAACGAGGGTAAAACAAATCCCATGGTCAAACAGAACATGGGAGATATGCGACGGTCTATCAAGAAATGCGTTGGTCAACTACGAGAAGGCAAGGGCGTGAACAAGACTCAGGTATGACAGCGATCACCACTCATCAAAGTCAATCAGCACTGACCATCTGTTTTACTACAGACTCTCGAAATCCGCACTACTCTCGAGAAGGCAGCGACAATCGCCGAACCCTCAGTCGACGTCCGCCAGTTCATCGCCTTCCCACCCGAAAACATCGCCAACTCCGATGACAACAAGGTCCCGGCCCTCCTAATCTACGCCATGAACATCCTCGCCAAATCCCTAATCTCATCCCTTATCACCGAAGCCTCAATCAACCAAGGACACGCCGAACCGATCGGCGTCGTGGCCGCGCAGATCTTCTCCACGGACGCATTCATCTACAAAGGCCACCACATGGTCGACATCCTCTGGGCCAAATACCGCGTCGTATGCCCCGCCCTCTGGGGCTTCCACGGCGACGAGAGAACCGAAACCGGCAGACGCGCTCTCGGGTGGTGGCGCGATGGCCCCGGTGGCCCATTTGTCAGCGAACAAGCGCACGCAGACCGGATGACGGCGCTAGGCGCCGGCTTCGCCGCGCTCACACTGCGCAATTTCCACAAAGCACAACGCGCGAATCCGTTCCCCAATACACTTTTCTGGTTCGCCATGCAGAAGATCCTTAATATTCCTCCTACCGAGATTCAGGAAACTCACATCACGCTGCTTTCGGCTATGCTGAGGTCGTCTCCCGAGAGGATAGTGGGATTTTTCGGCCATATTGGGCTCGCGTTGATGAGGAAGGCTATCGTCGAATTACCCGCCAGTCTTCCGCGCCAGAGTATGGGTGTCAACCAGCTGAAGCTTCTGAAGGACTTGTACAAACGAGAGAAGAACATTCTCGTCTGATTAGGATGAACCGCCGATTCAACCAACCAATCAATTCGGAGTCAGCCATGGGAGAGAAAATAGCGGCCTTCTGTCTGGTAACAGAAAAATCAAGACTACACACACTCAGTCCCACGAAGAAGGGTGGCCATTACGCTAGCAAGCATATGACTCGAAACCACTGCAGCAGGACTAGTCTCACCAAAGGCTACGCTTCATCCGCAGCATTAACTATGCGGCGCCGGATAAATTGGTTAAATAGCTGAGCATTGCATTTGTTGTGTTTACATACATATAGCCGTCCAGCAGGCTCAATCTCTCAGGCGATTGATACCCCTTCAGCGACGACTCTGATCTCAGATCACATTACAAGCCATGACTTGACCCGATTATGCCACCATGCATTCCTCCACAGCCCGCTTCGCGTCGGAGCGACGCGTGACGCGCTTTCTTTCCCGAGCACAGAGTCGAGTCAAGTCGAGTCGAGTGAACCTTAGCTCGATCGCAGATTCGGAATAATCTCTCCAGGCTGGCTGTCTTTTTGGCGAATCGAAACAAGCAGGTGGGAGGGGCGGGGATCTAGTTTTTGCTTGCAATTATTGGACTAGACATTGGATTTGAAGATCTCAGTTGCATAAGCATATATGTAGTATGCATCAGGATATGATATGTATATGTATGTGCTCATCCACAATACACACCTTACCTTACCTTTCGATATTGAGACTCACATTAAATGAGAAGTACTCCAAGTCCTCAATTGTAAGGTCCTTTGGACCATGAAATCTATGTATATAGCCATAGTTCAATTACCGAGACTTCATCTAGGAGGCAGCTACGCATCATCTGTACCTCGTCGATGCGGACGAAGTACCATCATACCATATCATCGCACCGCAATGAACAGGAGAATTTCGGATCCTATTGACTTCTAAGACTAGAGAATGTGGCGCAATGCAAGACGTCCCTGAACAGGGAGCCGAGCCGAGCCGAACCGAGCCGAGCTCAGCCTTGCCCTGCTCAATAGAAACGAGCTCAAACAGCTGCATCTAGACCGGCTAGACTTCGAAACGAGAAGCAAAATCGAGTATAGAGGGACGCGAATAAGGCTACAGGATGAAACGAGGACGAGAAGAAGACCGACATCCGTTAGGCCTTAAAAGAGCATCAAGGAAGCGAGGCACAATCTGGAAAAGAATCATGATAAAATAAGTGATAGGACTGCGGGACTGAGTATTAAATATCCATGAGTATGTTCTGGGAAGAAAGGCATTATACAGAGGTAAGGTAAGTGTAAGTGTATGTAGACGCGAAAGCAGAAGAATCAGCAGGTGGTATCTGGTGTAATGTAACAACAATTGAACAAAGGTAATGTAAGTAGAAACTGCAGTAGGCGGGAAGTCCAAGGTCCCATCCTACTGGTATTAGATACAAGAAGAGAAATAGGTTCAGCTAGCTGGAAATCTCAGAAACGGGGAGGTAATCGAAATCAAATCGCCATATTAACACAGGTAAAATCGAGAACATTTTGGGGACAAAGGAAATAAATGATGAAGGGGGATGACGTTATAGACAGTCTATGACGATATTTGGGGGCCGAAGGGTCCGTCTGTCATCTCCTTGGGAGACGCGGAGACGAATCCGTCGGCGGTGCTTTCGTCTTCCTCGAGGGACGACGGCTCGTATTCTGTGGGCTCGGCGTCGTGATCATAGCTGGACTTCCGCAGGAGGGGCGGAGTGGTCGGTGGCTCCCGCATCTTGCCGGCAGCACGCGAAGAAAGTGGCCGAGGTGTGGTGTCGACACTTCTGAGCGGCCGGCTTTCTAATGGCCGTCTCCATGCAGGAGCTGCTGACGCGCTGTTGTCGGGTCCAGCCGGTCGTGCGTTCGAGCTAGGAGGGGTCAGGAGACCGGAGAGGAATGCGCTTGCAGGGCTAGACTTGGATGGTGTCTCATTGGAGTTCGAATTGTCCCTTCCTTTGCGCCAGTTACCCCATGCTGCTGCGGCTGCTAGAGGCAGAGCTCGTGGGGAAGCGGTCAGCTCAGACAAAGACGGCAAGCTAGGGAAGCCCTGGCCGTTCATGGCCCTCTCCTTTTCCTGCTGCTGCATTTGGAGGTTTGCTTTTAAGCGGATAGCGGCATCGCGCACAGAGTGCTTGTTGAAAGACGGTTGCTGAAGGGTGTCGATGATGTCCTGCAGGTCATCAAGACGGACACCGAGTAGCTCTCGCAGCCAAGTGATCTCCGTAACCCTCTCCTTTATCTTTGCAGGGGCCTCCTTATCGACAGTAGAGAGCTCGTGTTCAAGCTCGTCGATACGAGTTTCACGCTGTTGTAGCTGGTCTTGAAGAACCAGGATTGACTCTCGCAATGCCTGGGGTGAAATCTTCTCAGGAACGGACGATGGCTGGCTGAATTGCATCGATGGGGAGCTTGAGTGCGAGGCCGCGACAGGGCCACCAGATTTAGCAGACTGTGCAGCTTCGGCAGCTGCACGGGCGGCCGATTGCGCGATTTCGAGCTTTTCCTCAAGATGCACCACGCGTTCCTGGAGGTGCTTAACCTTGTCTTCGGCAAACTCCAAGCGTTCAATATGATGATTCTCTGTTCGGAGCCTATCTTCAGAGGAGTTGTGCAACGCGCGAGCGTGACGTTCACGGAGATCGTTGAGGAGACGCTCATGCAACTTGCGCTGCTCGTCCATGGAGAGTTCCTTGGACGCGATGGCATCAGCAACCGCACTAGCCTTGGTTTCGTGCGCTTCCTCGAGGAGCATCCCATAGCGCTCTCGTGCCGTATCACTGTCGAGTCTTACGTTATCCAGCTGATTCTGGAGGCGATTGATCTGCGCCTCGAGCTCAGCACGAACGATGTTGACTTGTGTGTTGGAAGCGTCAAGGTCTGCCTCCAGGGAAGTCCTTGTGCGTTGAATTTCGACCCTGCTGCTCTCGCGGGCCTCGTTGAACTCGCGCTCAAAACGGGCTGCCTTGAGGTCCAAGTCTTGGTTCTTCTGCCTCAAGTCACTGACCAGCTCTTCAAGACGTTCGTTCTCCTGTTGCGACTGTCCGAAGATAAACTTGAGTTTGGCTGCTTCGCGCTCCTGCTCTTCCAGCTTGGAGACGTCCTTTTCAAGCTGCTCGCGCAGCTTCGTTTCGCGGTTGTGGGATGCCCGCAGCTCATTGTACCTAGCATTGAGCTCTTCTTCCTTGCGTCGCCAAGAGGCCTGATCACGGACGAAGTCTCCGCTCAAGGTGGCCATTTGATCCTGGAGGCTGTCCATCTTCTCGCTGAGATTCTGCCGAATGTTGAGACCATCTTCAAGACGCATTTTCATATTAGCAACAGTGTTACGCAGGTGATGGTTCTCAGCCCTGGCCTCCTCCAACCGAGCGTTGGCCTCCTCGGTTTCCCGTCTCGCGCTATCGGTCGCAAAGCGGTATTCGTCGAGCGTGCCTTGGAGCACGATGTTCTTGGAAGAGAGCTCTTCAAGGGTGACCATCGTGCTTTCACGTTCCTTCTCAAGCGTAGCTGCCTTTGACTGGAAACTCTCATAGTATGGCATCTTCTCTTCCTGGAATTGCAGCAGTCGGGCCTCAGCAGATTCAGCAGCCGTGCTGTGGCGGGCAGCATCTTCCTTGGCATCATTCAGCAGTCGCTGGAGTTGCGCAATAGTATCCTGCGCTTGTCTCCGCTTCTTGTACTCGTTCTCCGTTCGCTCATCGGCGCCTCTAAGCATATCCTTCAAGCTGTTGATTTGCAGCATGAGACTGTCGGCTCCGATCTCTTCCGCATCCGAGCGTGAACGCTGGTTGATCTGGGCGGCGACTACTTCCTGGATCATGTCCCTCAGGCGAGAGGTCGTATCCTGCGACTGTTGTTGCGCCGTTAGCTTGTGTAACTCAGCAACACTGTTCTGAAGCTGGATAAGTTCCGCAGCCGGCGGCTGTTCTGGAGCAGGCTGAAGATCACGGGCTGCCAAAGCTTCTAGGACGACGTTCCTGAGCCTCTCGAGCTTGCGATCCTTCTGATAAAGTGGTGACCTCGTCCTATACGATGCGTCCTCTTCTTGAGGCTCGTCATCCTCATCGTCGGCGTCACTATCAATGCCCTCGGCAGATGCGCTGCGCAACGTCAACGTATTCTTGACAGGAGCGGAGTTCAAAGCCAAAAGAGATTCTTGAATCGAACTGAGCGCGCTCTTGAGAGGGTTCAGGCGCTTGTCGATGGCGAGGCCAAGCAGATCATTGATGCGGCGATCAAAGAACCCACCCCGGTTCGCCAATTTGACCTCTTCTCCGGAGCAGATCATGTCGTCCCAGTCGCTAATGTGCTCATTATGGCTCAGCAGCTGTCGGACAGGCGAGTGAATGCCCGACGCTACACCCTTAGTGGGAGTGGCCGAGAACTGGGACTGCGCGTCGAAATCAAGTTTAGGCACATTGAGCGTATGAGACACCGCGCCCCTTCCAGGGCTAGGGCTCGGCGGTTCGCTCCTGTTGTCCGCTTGAACATGGCGTTTCTCTTTCGATGGTGCGACAACGGGCTCTGGCAGATCGGCTGCGGGCTTGGGCGTGCTGATCCGCTCAATACCGACGTCAGAGTCGTCGTTGAGCTGATCCATAACGGCGTTGAGCTGGTCACCATCAAGAGAATCTTGATCTTCATCGATGTATGCTTGCTCCTCTCCCGCTTCAGCAGAGATATCTTCCGTCGCTTGCCCTTCCTTACCATCAGCAGACGCTGACAGCTCTGTAGATAGCTGACGTGCAGGTGGTGAGGAAGGCGGGCTTGCGACAGCGTATCGAGAAGCCATGAGGCCCTTGCTCTCCTTGGGTGGAGTATCTTTAGGAGGGGGCGCTGGTGGCTCAGCGTTAAATGGCACGAACTCAGCGATGGACGGCTTGAAGTTGAAGGTCCTCGCTGCGGCTGAGAATGGTTTCTTCTGGCCGAACTGAACAGGCCCACGCTCGTCGGTTGGCTCGTCTTGCTCCTTCTGTTCGGCGGATTTCTCCTCAGGCTTGAGCTTATTTTCAACAGCCGCTTCAACACCCTTATGCTGGATGTCCTTTGGCTCGGCTGTGTCCCGAGAGGCAGTTGCGTCTTCGGCCTTGGTGGAGGGTGCCCAAGTTGAGGCTTCACTGACGGGCGTATCCTTACGCTCAATGGGAGCTTCGTTCTGAGTCTGGGAAGCCTTCTTGTCGAACGGAAGATCCCCGTCTTGACCAGGGAGAGCATTCTCCTTGCCTTCGGCAGGCACGTGAGAGGCCGGTGCCTGTTGAGCTTGGAAGTTGTTCGCTTCGCCCAGCGGGTGAGATATGCTGAAGCGGGCCTCGCCGTCAGAGCCGTCACCACCACGGCGAGCACGCTTGTGCCGATCGGTGGGAACTGGTCGACCACGGTCATCCTTGGCTTCCTTCTCTTCTTCCTTCTGCTCATCTGGTCGGACGATGGGAATCGCCTTTGACTTCTTGGCGGAGTTGGCGATCTCTGAGAGATCAATATCGCCGAAGATCTTGGTCCTACCCGGACTAAACTCCGGTGCGGCAACATTCAAGGAAGGAGCGGACGGGGCAGAGAATTGGAATTCCCGGGACTTGTCCTGGTCAGCGCCAAAGCTAGCACCAAAGTTACCAGGAGTGAACGTAGGTGCGGCAACGTTGAGTTGTCCGTGATGCTGATCACCAGGCCTAGCCCCGAAGGTGAATACGGAGTGATCCAAGGTCTGGAATTGAAGGGGGTGTTGCGGCGAGAACGGTAACGGTTGGGCAGCAGTGTGCCCTGTTGGCGCAAATTCCTTTGCTTCGACATTAAGACTCGAGGTTGAGAGTTTTGAGCGATGCCCACCAGCATACGATCCATTACTGGGTCTCGCCTCATGCCAAGGGTTATGGGTGAGTGAGTGATTTCGGTGAGGCGTGCCAGTCAAACTAGGGTTTGTATCAATGTCTGAGCCCTCATGACCATGTTCTCCAGCGTAGGCATCTCCGTAGAGGTGATCCAGGTGCTGGGCCATGTGTTGAGGAGTATTTGACTCCGGCAATGCCCATCTGGAATGCAACAACCCAGGGTTGCTAGGGTTCGGTTGAATTGGGTCATAGTCACCCTCATCAAGGTCTCTTTCGAACGAGTTCTCCAGGTGATAGTCGGCTGCGACTTGGTCAACGCCCTTTTGAAGCGTCTCACTGAGGTTATGACCACGACTATGGCCTCGAGGCGTGGGCTGAGCAATCTCGACAGTCGAAGCATGGAAGTTATCCGCATTAGGCGGTGGAGTACGTAGAGGACGTAATTGATCTTCAGCAAACCCGTCTTGCTCGTGATGGTAATCGTGGTCGTCAAAGCCATCTTTACCTTGGCCCATTTGATCACCAAATCCTTGATGGAAGGCATTCTGATCGTTCATAGGTGAAACAGGTGATAGCATAGAAGTCAGGCTAGAAAGAGCTCCTGGAATGGTCGAGTCGGGGCCGCTTTGACGCAAGTTGATGAAACTCTGAGGCGTAAGTGAGCCCTGAACGGGAGGAGTGGGCTGGAATGGAAGGAATCCGGGTAGAATGCCCTGATCGACACCGTAGAATGGCGTCTGAGCATTGAACTGGGACGCGGGAGATGCTAACGATGCGATTCCATTACTCATGTTACCTGCTTGTGTGAGTTGCGGCGAGAAAGGATGGTGCATCGATAGATGATTGCTAGCAGCTGATCCAGTTGGAATTGGCGGCGATGAGACAAGACCAGGGAAAGGCGTCATAGCAGGGTTGAATGCTGAAGCGGGCGATGGCGATGGTTGGACTTCATCTTCACCACCAAAGACACCCAGTGCTCGCAATTTCTCTTCTTGCAGGTTGTTGACATATTCATCCCAAAGAGCCTTGTTGGGAAAGCTGACAGTGCAGTTTCCAGGCTTTACTTCATCCTGCAAGTCGACCGTATCAGGGTAAGGTGGGCGGCTAGCACCCCCAAGCTCAAGGTTGTAGGGGTCTTCTGGTGCACCGACGTTGAAACCCTGGACATCGTACCCTAACTCTTCCCATTGTTCTAAGCCCCGTTTAACGTCTTCGGGTGTTAAGAGGCGATATCCAGACTCCGGTGTTCCTCGAATGTCATATGGAGGTAGCTCAATAAAGCATCCCTTGCCGCGCCATGCTATCTTCTTTCTCTGTCTCTTTGGTGGCGTATTCTCCACCGGCCTCTCCGTGTTGACAGCTTTTGCTGAGTCTTGAGAGTTGTCTATCGTTGGAGGCAGTTCCTTTTCATTGACCGGTGGTGGTGGTAGAGGCTTCTCATCCGGCGGCAGAGCCTTGTGCTCCATCTCCATGGAAGGTTGCGTCTCTTTGGCGTCGGCCATGGCGACTGACCGTGGTTCCTCGTCGTAAGCAAATCCCCAGAAATCCTCCTGTCGAAGTGTGTCGGCTCTCTTGTGAAGAGATTCCTTGACCCTTCGAATCGGTCCTCCTCGTCGATTGGCAGCAGACCTCCGGCTGATGAAATCGGCTAGAGTTGGGGTCTTCAATAAATCCTGATCACGGGAGTCCTGTTCAAGCCCAAGCCAGTCGTCCGATGCGTCGTCTGCAAAATGATTCGCGGCTGTAATGAACGAGGGTGCTTCGCTACCAGAATCGTCGCTCAGCCAGTTGCTCCGCTCAGTCCTTGGTTGGCCAGAAAGATACTGATTGATCCAATCCTGGGTGAAGTCCTGTATCGACTTTCCTCTATTCCTTGCTTGATCTCGTTCCTGAGACCGATCGAGGTTCTCGTCACCAGGCTCCTGTTCCGAATCCTCAGACGGGACTATGTGGCGCAATGCAGGCCTGTTCGGCTCGAGTCCGAATTGAACTGAGACCGGAGAGCTATCTCCCGATTCGCGATCAACACCGGCGTCTTGACTTATTGACCACGTCCGTGGACTCCGCGCAGCGTACGGTGAGCCCCAAGCTGTGGTGTAATAGACACTGCTTTCCGCCTTTTTGTCTTCTGGGGATGTCGTGGACGAGTCTAGACCGACACGGTACTTCGGCAGGACCGGCAATGTCGACGACGGATTAGGGGCGACGCTGCGATTCCCGGGAGAGCTTGGCGGGCCTGATGATCCTGCAGTCGAGCGACTCGACACACCTGGAGATGGAAAAGGCGACTGCAGTGGGGCCGACAGGAGCGAGCTGTCACAGAGGCCAGATGGGTTTGTGGAATGCGGCGGTGGAGAGGAAAGCGCCGAATTGGCGGAAGGCACGGCTTGATCTAGATCTGGAGGGAGACAATGGATTTGTTTAGAAACCATGGTATACGATCACGTAGGAAATGAGCGTAGCATTGAAGACACCGATGAAATGGAGAGGGCTGCAGTCGCGATACCCTCAAGGTAACACACTAACGTACCTTCCGTGTCGACTCTTGCAGCAAGCACTTGCTTGCTGCTCTCTTTATTGTCCAGAATGGTGAAGCATGAATCTCAAGCTACCAATACTTTCTGTTTCGTCGTCGATCGTTTATCGCGATATCCTCCGAATCCGTCGACGCAAAACGCAGAGGCGATTCGATCGTGGGAGACGTGTCGAGGCGAGTCGTCGCGGGTGATTTGGCGGAACAATCCCGGAGAGAGCGAGGGTGGTTGTTCAGGGGGAGGGGACGGCAACAGAAAGACAGAAGCGATGAACAACAGATCACAGAAACCTAGGGCATGCGAAGGACTTGGACATGGCGCATACGCGAAGGCAGCCGGATCAAGGTTGAACGATGGAGAGAAAGGAAGAATTGGCACTAGGGGAGATGGACTTTCTTTATTTTGCCGGTTTGCCTATCGGGGCTGGCCATGTTACAAGTTAAAACCGCATCTTCAGCTCAAAGAGACTAAACAGGGTAATTTACGGTAGTTACTTCTGGAAGGCCTTAAGGGTTTACTAGCAGGGCACTGGAGATGACTGTCACTGACTATTGGATAACACTGCACACCATTAACTACTGAATACCAGGTTAGTAAAGGCGGTTGATTGACGTCTTTCGAGTGCTGCCCTGTCTCCGAAGACCTGCCAGCTCACCGCCGTCTACGGAAAGGCGAGGTCAGACACGATTCAATGTCTCTGCCTCAGGACGATCATCCGGTTACTCAACTTATGCAAGGCAGATCTTCACGTTTCGACTGAAGACTTGACAAGTCAAGCACGGTCCTGGCGAGCCATCACCATCATCACGGCCATGGAGTGGACTCGTGATGGACTGAAGACCGCCGGGTCTATGGAGCCCCTGAGTCGGCTGGAAATGACGCTCAACCCATAAACAACCGATTGAACCCAATGACGCGCCGTTGGTGGTTCGTGTATTCGTTCAGGGGTAAGGTTGCGCTATGAACCACGGTTCCCGCCTAGCTGTATCCATACAGTGCTTATGCATGCATTGATGATCTAATCCAGCTCCCTCATCTTTATGCTACTAATGTCATGTGACTCCTGCGGAGGACATGATGCTTCAGAACCGATCTCCCTAACTACCATGATCATATGAATGCGAAGATTACGTGGAGTTTGGTGTGGTCAATCTATGCGCTATGATTGATGTCGCTCCTCTGGTGCGTGGTCAAACCATTGGCGCGAAGTATGAAGCACCGATCGATGAGAGCATGAGTTACATAGTTCGAAACGAGTGGGGCTGGTGCCAGGGCGCTTGGGATCTGCTGTTGATGGGCGCGTGGGCGTTGAGAATATAATGTGGGCATTATGGAATGAGATTCCTGGTCATAGCGTAGGGCATATGGATGGTCGACCTAAGCCCTAGGACGTTCGGGAGCCATAAAAACACCGGATCTAGTAGCATTCCAAAGACAAATATATGAATCATTTGCGTTATCATACTCGCATCGAAAGCTCACAGAAAACATGTGAGCCAGACGCCCTCTTCTCGCTCATGATACGTAAGATGCATTTTAGACAACGCGCTTGACCTATGGGATTAATTCCATCGTCAGCACCCACTCTTCGCAATTGGAACTAGGAGGGAACTCACCTCAAAGAACCTCTTTAACCACCAAACCTGGAACACGCCTTCGCCAATAAGCACCGCAAGCTGGAAGATACTCCACCACTTGACTCTGGCATTCGTGCTCTCGGCCGTGTTCCGGTGTACCCTCTCTCGGACAACAATGTAAGACTGCTCATCCTTAACTTGGGCGAGAGCGTCCAAGAGCCGCCGGACTAACAAAACAATTCAGTTAGCTCACGCACCCCCATATACCGCTATAACGAGTAAAGCTCCTACCTTCCGTCTCGAGAGGATCCTGCGCCATTTCCGATTCAGGGACGTAGACGATTCCATGCACGTTGAATGATACTTCCTTGGAGTTCGAGGTCCAGCCCTCGTTGCTGAAACAGTAGACGTATTTGCCGTCGGCGTGGGCGGTAAAGGAGTAGTCTTCCGAGGAGATGGCTTGCTTGAAGTACTGGCGGTTGCTCTGGGGATCTTCGACCTGTTATTCACGAACGGAGGTTAGCATTGGGTATATCAATTGAATTGGGTAGATCGATAGTTGAGGCCATGTAGACTATGTCTGGTCCTTCAACAAAGTGGATTTCAGTTGGCTGCAGCCACATACCCAGAAGTCAATCTCTAAATTCCCGCTACCACCGAATTCCCGATCGCCGACCTGGAAGGAGACAGTCATCTTGTCATCCTTGTGCAGTGACTCGTGGAAGCATTCTCGTGAGTGGGCGCGGAGCTGGATGTTGTGTGCGGCGACGGAGGTGATCCAGCTCAGGCCGAGGAGGAGAGAGGCTGCAGAGAAGCGCATGGCGGGCGATTTGTTTTCTTGTCGTGTCTAGTGCGATCAGGAACTCGACAGATGTCAGACAAATTGGGTAAAACGGTTCGAAAGCCCCGGCGCAAGGGCAATTTGTAGCGGGATGAATTGCTTGTGATGGATTGACTGGCAAGGTGGTCTCTCAATTGGAACTCGAGACGCTCGGACCACCTCCGCCTTTAACCTTTTTAACGCCGCTCACAACAAGCTTCAGTGAATGTATATCCAGATCATTCATCAATGCTAGTATTCAATGAGACGTTCACTTCGAGATGAACAAAAAGTCTGGCTGAATGAGAGATTCTCCATTTTTGGTTTCCACTCAATGAACCTCTTCAGCACTGGAATTGACCCATCTTCTACACAACGCATCTGTATATGGCCACAGAGCTACTGCTCAGGCTTCTTACGGAGCTTCACATTTACCGACTTAGAAAAGGGAGGATCTAACCACATGTAAAATACCTAGGAATCTAGGCCTAGGCTCGTTGTCTGGGTACCGCTCCTATCTATTCTGGGAAACAGCGATACCATGCACCTTCCCATCAGCAGGGGCCAATGTCCACGCGACAGCAATAGTGTCGTTGACTTTGAACGGTCCTCTCACCCAAGAGCTCTCCTGGCTCTAGACTCACGCTCGTTAGCCCTAGCCCCAGACTGGCATAATGCCGGTTGTCATAAGAAATGGCAAGCAATATCGAATGTCGTTCCTGACAGGGAGCGTGCGCGAAGAAAAGCCTCCTCCATATGCCCGGAGTGTAAGCGCTGATCGCTATCAGGTAATAGCTGGCCTCGTTGCGCTGAACCTGGCTGCATCCCAGATACTTACCCATTTGCTTAGGAATTTGCGAGATCAAGCTCACGACGCGAACCAGCTATTGCCTCCTTTCGTAAGACATTCGAAGCCATTCTCTGCTGCTGCGGCTCTAACACCAGCAGGTACAGTCTCGTGGTCCTCGGATGATGACAGGATACTTCGAGAGTTGAAGAGGTCAAGAATCTCATGGGAGCGAATATCAATGGTCATGGACGATAGGCCAATTGCGGACCTCAAAAGGCGCTGGCTTGATATACAAGATGATAGACAAAGGCGCCGCGCGGGATATAGATTGGAAGACGTCGAAGAGGATGTGTATCCCCAGGAGGAATACGACAGGGAAAAGCGTCACGTGTCGTTTAGCTCATCGACAGAAGAAGAGGAAGATGTAAGTTTTCCAAAGCTACCGGTCTTTAGCCTGGCTACTCACAGTCATTGACTTCCAACAGACTGATGACGACGAATACATCCCTTCTAGGCGGACGAAGGTGAAGAAAATATACTATATGGACGACCAGTTCACCCTTGATGAGGTACTTCTTCTCCACCAGATCGCCGCGGATTGGAAAAAGGACCGTTGGGATACCATTAGTAGCCGATTCAACGACAAGACCGGCCGCAACATCACCCCAGATCAAGCAAAGTCAGTCATCGATGACTAGAGACGGGGGAGAGGGAGGGGGATGGGGGGGATGTAAGCGCTCTGATGCCATTGTAAGTAGTTGGAGGCTCGATATGAGATAGTTTCTCGTCTGTTGCCTTCAATGTATTCTTAGCTGTGCTTTGGCCGCGCTGCCCGCTGCAGATCGCAAGGAGAGTTTCAATAATTATGCATCATCTTCGGACTTTGTCCAAGAACGAGGATTCATCGAGTCCAGATAGTTGTTGAGGATGATCTTGATCCAGGAATAGAGCAGGGGGATAGAGATCGATGGAGTGGAGAAGGCAGAGACCCTTGAATGGCGGTGCCTGAGTAAGCGTAGCCTCATGGGGCTTAGTCCGTTTCAGGACTGAACAGAACAGGGACCGGAGCGTTCATCAGGCTCACCATTCTCCCTTCCAAGCATTTGTTTGAACGCTTGTTTCCTGGACGTCACTCTCTTTATTTAAACTCAGTCATTCCTTGAATTTGCTGCTTTCAAACCACACTCCTTTTCGCGTCCGCTTGGTTGCTGATTCCGAACCGAGCTGCCTGCGGAACTCCCATCCCTCGCCCGCAGTAAACAGAAACAGGAGACAGTTCCTCTTCCTGTCCTTCCGACCTTCCTTTTCTTCATACAGTCGCGGATTAACTACCTCCTTACGATATAATACTTCGAAATGCGTGTCGCCGGCCTCGTTACTCTTCTGGCGGCTGCCGCCCCGGCTCTTGCTGCCAACAAGGGAACCTTTGGACTTGCTCTCGGAAATGAGAACCCCGACGCAACCTGCAAGTCCGTCGAAGACTACAAGAAGGACTTCGACGCGATCAAGCACCTGACGACCATCGTCCGCACATACTCCGCCAGCAACTGCGACACAGCGAAGAACATTATCCCCGCTGCCAAGACCAAGGGCTTCAAGGTCGCGCTCGGTGTTTGGTATGTTATTCCTGAGGCTCCCCTGTCCAATTGGTGCTTTGTGCCCTGTTTCTGTGATACGTGCTAACGGCAGACGCTCTCACTCCTAGGCCCGACTACGATGAGTCCTTCAACCAGGACTTTGATGCTCTGAAGAAGACCGTCCCCGGAAACGAAGACGTCATTCACGCTATTACTGTTGGCTCCGAGTGCCTCTACCGTGGCGACATCGATGCCGCAAAGCTCTTGAAGCGTATCAACCAGGTCAAGGATGAATTTCCAGACGTCATGGTTGGTACCGTCGACAGCTGGAACAAGTTCGCCGATGGTACTGCAGACCCCATCATTCAGGGAGGCGTTACCTACTTGTGAGTAACCGGACAATGAAAATCAGTTTCCTTTCCCTGCTAACTATTGTTAGCCTGGCGAACGGCTTTGCCTACTGGCAGGGTCAGGAGATCTCCAACGCTACTGCCACCTACTTCGATGACATGGCCCAAGCCAAGGCCCGCATTGAGCAGGTTGCTGGTGACAATGCTAAGAACATCCGCTTCGGCAACGGCGAGACTGGCTGGCCTACCGGTGAGCTTTCCCACATTCTGCTCAAAAACGAGATCAAGTGCTAATGGTGTTATAGATGGGGGCTCTGACTACGGCGCTGCCAAGGCCAGCACCAAGTCCGCTGAGAAGTACTACAAGAACGCTGTCTGCGCTCTGCTCACATGGGGCGTCGACGTCTTCTACTTCGAGGCCTTTGACGAGACCTGGAAGCCCGACAGCGTTGGTGACAACGGCGAGGCCAAGGACGAGAAGCACTGGGGTCTCTTCACCGACAAGCGTGTGGCTAAGTTCGACCTGGCCTGCTCCAACTAGAGGACTTTTCGGCTTGTGAGAGTGCAATAGATGTCGGATGCTTATATGATTTAGTGGAGTCTGATTCGATGTAATATATTATATTGAAATAGAACCTTATCATGCAACCACTCCAACACACCCGCGTTGAAACTCTCCTCCTAGTTCAACTGACTGACTGAAAATATCATGCCGGGACCGGGGTGAGGGCCCTGATCGAGGGAAGCCACTACTGGCGTGAGAGCAGCGACGGGCCGGTAGAGCGAGAGCCATCAGTGGAAGAAAACCGTAGGCGCAGGTACAGAGTTCCGTAGGGATAATGGTAGAGGAGTATATCGAATGCCCTGCCAACAGAACAGCCGACCAACAAGTGCCAACAAGAGACATGGAAGTGACGAGCAATACCTCCAGTATGCGGACCGCACCGCACCTGCGCACACCGGGTGCCTAAGTATGACCGAAATCCCGAGTCCCAAGTTCCGTCACACAGTCCGACTCCCCTCTCGGCCCGCGACCGCAGCTGCAGCTCACGTTAGTCAATCGTTACCGCAGTGCATAGGGCTGCTTGTGTTGCCACCTACCCGGGTATCGTCAGTGAATCCTCCGCCCATGATTGGCCGGTCATGATCGACGCGCCTCTCCGGTGCACAGAGCCCGTGCAGAACGGCCACTAGCACAGACCGGTTCTTGTTGGTTGTTCTTGGTGCTCGATGCGAGTTCATGCAGTCGGTGGGATTTATCTAGGCTTGTACGCGCGGTTTCGGGTTCCGAGTTTGTTGGTGGCCATTGGTGAGTGAGGTAGGCTGCTGGTTCCAGTTGAGCTGAGCTCAGCTGGATGAGCTCGGAGGGGTTGTTCTTGATGGTTTGCAATAAAATTAGATCGATTAAGTTATGATTGACTAAAGCCGTACGATCCCTGACTTAGGGGCTTATGATCTCTATTCGTCTGGTCTGTTGCGTACAGCCTGTCGAACTGCAGTTGAGCTGGGCAGAGACCGCCCCACTCGACTGTGCGACACAGAGTTAGGGCTGGCGGCTGCGGTAGACATTGCGAAGTGTCCCAAACTTGAGGAGGGGCTTTTCTCGTCGAGCTCTTCTCACGCCATCTACTAACTCATCTATTCTGTTTCTATGTTGTCTTTCTCTACCGTCTGTGCAGGACAGGCTCAGGTACAGTGTCGCCGAAGGTGCTGTATGACGGATACGTACGGGACATGGTATTGCTGTAGATGTAGAATCCAGGTTTCCACCATCAATCCGCAGATCCGTTGATAATCGATCTATCGGTTGAGTCTATTCTAAACTATTCTATTCTGGTCTCTATGAAGCTGAAGCGCACGATCGACCTTCTGGACCTCTCGAGTCTTGACCGCTTGCGCAGGGTGCAGGGTGCAGGGGCGCAGGCGGCGTTTGGCAGGTATGCACACGAGGCTGCCCTTGCGTCTGGGCAAACCGGTCCTTCAGAAACCAACCAATGGATTGCTTGAGCTGTATCTATTCTCATCTCGTCCTCTGTCGATCCTTCGATGGTCTGTTCCGGGTTTGCGGCGTCGGTTGAAAATACGCACGCAGCATTGGATTTATTCGGACAGCACGTAAACAGATATCGAGGATATACTCCACAGGATAAACAAGCAATCAAGCTACGTAGTGTCACTTAGAACCTCAAGGCCTCGAGCTGCATCATTGCGGAGCTGACGAGGCCTCAACCGTTCTACGTACCCGACCCCAGTCTCCCCCGGCTGCATGCATACGAGGTCGGTCCCCTTGGAACTCTCGTTGGAAAACTGTTCAAGGGCACAGATGCGCCCGCGCTGACTGAGAAGATGCTGCGCCTTGGCTGTTGAGTAGTCAACGATATGCCCTGTTCGCAAAGCGGCTGCTCATGGACACGAATACGCTGGTTTCCTATGCTGCCCGACTGCTTCGCAATTGGAGTCCACTTCCTTGAGATCATATTTGTATGATTTACGGTACAGTTCCGCTACGCTGCGAATTCAAAGAGTCTCAACGGCTGCAACGGCAGAGTCAGTGGCAACAAACAGAGGACCCCGCCGCGAAACACGAGAGCGAGAATCAGCCGAAAGCTGCAGGACGAATAGACTTCGCACCCGAGATGTGAGGGGTTTCCCCCCGAAGCTCAATTCTGTCGTAGATCCCAAGTTCTCTTGCCCAGCTGGCTGTACGAATATCGCCGAACCGCAGTCCAGTCCACCCCAACTTTTGAGAGAGATGAAAGATCCAAAAGGCCTTTACGTCTCTAACGTTAGTTGAGACAGACAAACCATGTTGATAGGGATAAAGCACAAGCAGAATATGGCAGTTCTTCGCAACTCTATAAATCGCCCATGATGCTCTGCCCCAGGAAGAGCGATTACTCATCATCGTTGATCTCAACCTTTTGGAACTTGGAAAGCCATTCTGGAAATGGCGTTCCCATATTTCGCTACAACGCAGTATTCCCCTGTCCGTATACTAGCGGGGTCACTGCCAAGTGCCCTTAATCAAGCGCAGTGCAGATTGTCGAGCGACTTTCGACCTTTCTTCTACGTCAACGACGCTCGTGTCATATTATATGCTGCGGATATCGGGAGCTTGAAGAATCATGGGATATTATACTTATGTTTCAACAGTCAGAAGAAAATGAGACAGGGGAAAGGGCCAAGGGGCATATGCTCATCTTTTAGGCAAAGCACCGACGAAGGATCTACTTTTGCGCCACAAAAGAGGACATCCCTCGGAGCCTGCTCCGGTATTGGAGCTCAAATTGGGAGATCGAAGGGCCTTTTTGGAGGAGCCGCCGTCACCAATGGACGAAATTGGTCAGGCTTTGTCGGTGCCGTCGTTCTCAACGCGCGTACTTCAGGGTCGACAAGTATGGTAACCGTGCGCAAGAGTCTGGACCCAGGCCGTATTCCGACGCCATGCCTGAAGACAGGTTGTTTGTTCGTGCCACAGAGTGATTATGGCCGCATCCATGCATGGAGGACCACAAAGTGTCGGAATTTGATGATTAAATGTACCAAGTTCATATTGTCTTATAGACCCGCCAATTTAGTTAGCTATCTACAAATTTGCAATCTCATTTGTCTCGGAACTTTCTGCCCTCGATAACTGATTTTCTCCCTATACTCACCCTTCCTTTATACCACATTGACTGAACCGAGAGCTTTCCACAAAAACATCAAGGGTAATCCGGTACTAGGCCCCAAGCTTTGCCGTCTTCTTTTCACCTCCTTCATTCCCTAGGGAATGTCCACTTCACTTTAACAAAGGCCCATTCGCGAGCCAGATTCCTGCACAGTTCATGAACATTCTGGAGCAATATAGCGCCTTGACCTGCTTATCAGCAGCTCAGCCGAAAGGATTTGCCCACCAGAAGACGCCGAGCCCACCAAATCAATCATCGATTCCTTTTCTCAATTTTCCAGCTGCCTAGTTGCTACATATGTAGTTAACGATGCGTCCGCACTCATGGTCTTAATTGAAAACATTGGTGGTCGCGGTGCATTTTTTTTTATGTTGGTCCGGAGATCTTTAATGGGTTGTCCATGGGTTATAATCTGCTAACCATGAGCTATCATAGCTTGAAGAAAGTCTACGCCGTTCGCGTTTCCTATATCTTTGGTAGTCGCGTCCATCGTAGGGTGTTCGTGGATCGGAAGGTGGCGGTACTCTTCGGACTCCGATAGAATTTTAATATAGTCCTTGTCTCCCCATGCATATATATTAAGACCGGGTCAATGAACGAACGAGTGGTGAACTATCGATGTTAGCATTTACCTCTAACCTTGCAGAAACGGCAATTCGAGCCCACTAAGAAGAAGGTATCCCTGAGATATGTACCAGGCGGGACAGAGCTGCTTTTCGCTCGCAACCAAGGCAGCCAAGATGTAGGCACAACGGCCTGGTACGAACACTGCGGATCATGTTCTGGTGCAACGTGGGAATTATAGTCAGGATAGGTACGCATGGCGGAGGTCAAGAAGTCGACTGTGCATGGTTAACATTCCTAGCCCAGCATAACGAGGGATCTTTGCGGCTTAATTGGAACAGCTCCCGCTTACACTTCCAGATTCTTTGCTCGTCGAATCTTGTGGTAGACTGGTTGGTGCTGTGCTTTAAGTGCCCGCATAACGAGTTCCGTGGGCGATTGGGAGATAAGACCGGCAGTGGGACTGTAGCTCTGGCGCTGCGGCTTTGGAGAAGATATTTTGAAGGCTGTAGAGACAGAGCTTTTGCTGGTTGATTCAAGAATCTACCTCATGATATATTATTCACAGATTGGGCCGACAGGTGCTTCGTAGACCGATGCTTCATCTCCCAAGCCAGGGTGTTGCCTGGGGCTCTCTATAACCGTTAACTGGGCTGATAAAAACCGATGCCTTTTTGATTGCGTATCGTGAAGCTTCCGGGATTGGACGCTTGTTTGGAACAATTGACAATATTCTAACCGACAATGAGAGTCCCCATAGAACCATAAAGGATTTATGTTGGAGATGCCCTTTCCTTGACTTTTGCGCCATTGTCACCGATATCCTCCTCAACCAGCCTCGAAGCTGGTCTCGGATATTTTCAGGTGACTGTGGCAAACAGTGCAGCCGTGGTCTCTGCTTGATTGAAAGTCAATGAAGCTTATATTGCCAGGAAACTCGTCATCATGAGTGACTTGATCAGGAGAATGAAAGGAACTGCACGGGCAACCCGACTTTGACCTCAAGTCGGAGGAAGGACTTCAGACATGCACCGGAAGCAAGAACAGTGTGCTAACATGCCACCAGGCTTTTCTGGTGCATGTTGTTCTTATTGTTGGCAAATGGACTCTCGCTTCGTCGAGGTGTGGCCGGCGGCGGTATAAATCGCGGATCCCTTCCAGTTCCCGATTGAAGAGAGTTGACACTAGACGGTATCTTCCGCACTATTCGAAGCACATGACCACATACGCTATGGTCTGCGGATTTTCTCCCTGTAGGGGTTTCCCCAGACGCGGGAGCAACCCACTCTCGCAGGGTTCGACTTTTGCTGGGACAATGCCTTGGGTTGCAGGTTGTTGGCTTGTCGGTGAATGACCTGCTGAAGCCTGTCTATCAAGAGCACTGTGGTCAAATGCTGTCTCTTGGCGAACACAGATGTTCAAGGATATTTGCTAGAATCTGGTTCTGTGAGCCGCCGTACCGTTGCATGTCTTTCGCGAAGGCCGACATGAATTGTGGGCCACGGTCTGAAATAAAGTATCTATCGGGGAAGCCCCAATCGTGTGATTGACAATAATGAGATACTGCTTCGCCCTACTGCTCTGCAGTCCATGTAGAACAACCTCGTATAAGACCAATGCGCTTTGAAAACTTGTCAAAGAGCACAAGTAGCATTATCTTACTTGCGGCACTGGCGTTCCATTTCCCTAAGTTGCTGATGATGATCAACGCGTCCTTTGCACGGCTCAAAGCGACGTTTAGGCGGTGTTTGTTGGCGATGAACCCAACGCGCGCTGCCCCAGACTTCACATGCGCAACAGTAGCGGATGGATATAAAACGATCGTTTGGCGTGAACACCAATATGACCGTCCTGACTTGTTCGATTTTGGTCTCTACGACCAAGAGAGGGGGCCACGTCCTGTGGCTTGGGCGAGCCCCTGGACACATGGCCCGGCCACTTAGTCTGCCGCCTGCTATTGTCTAGCTCGAGAAATCGAATCTTGTTGACTTATATCCGGGGATACGGACGAAACCAAGATTCCGATACCCAGCTGCCGTCGTTGCAGGAATGCCGGCCGGACTGTAACGGCTTGCATTTTGGTTTGTTTTTCCTGGTAGACTCATTCAATAGAGCAGGAAGCAGAGACCTCGACCACAACAGGTCGAAAGCCCGGAAAGGTGACGGAACAGGGATCCAGCGGGTGGTTGTGGCCGCTTTTATAAACGTCGCTGGGGGCCTGGGAGGATGAGAGGTGAAGGAGGGCCTTGAATGGGTGAGGGAGGGCGACTTGCACTCCAGGCTACATTCATTAGGGCTACGATGGGCGACGTAACTGCGACTCTCCGCCTGGCCTGGCGGCGACGTCTCGCGGAGCGAGTTCAGTTAGGTATTCCTGACCGAGCGCGAGCGGTTGTTTCTTTAGCTCACGACGCTCCAGGTTGGCTATTTCGCCGCGGTATGAGAGGGATAGGTAGGAATCCGGTATCTCCAAGAGGACGGAGGTTCGCTCTCAACCGCTCTAGATACTACGTTGATAACGAATTCGGGCTTTTCTCCCAACAATCGACAATGTCGAGAGGGCCCAGGGTCAACTTTGAACTTAAACCGAAATCATAGCTTCACTACCATCATTACTGCCGTTACAACTCCTTCATCCAACGAATTCCACCCATTCCTGTGAGTCACTCAAGCATGCACGACCTGCCCAACGCGGTACTCAACAACGATGGGCTTGCCCTTCTCACTAGTAAAGCGGCCCTTGCCGACGAAAACGCGGTGCTCAAGCTCCTTGTAGCGCTCGTGGCCAGTCTGCGTTTATTGTTAGTGTTAGCTGTCCAAGCCAGCTTTCTTTGTTCTAAGATGGGACCCTACCTCGAAGGTGATGTGAGTGACTATAGAATGGCAGTCAGTAATGGTGTTCTTGGAGAGTAGAAAGGAGGCAACGAAACGTACAGGAGTTCCCCCAAGGCGTCGACCCATCCTCAGCGGTACCGGTGAGGACGGCGCGCTCGGCATCACCAAGCGTGACGATACCGGTGTAGTTTAGGTAGATGAGCTGGAGACCGGGTTGGTTAGTTTATTCCGTCTACGCTTCACTATCGTTGGTCCTGCCTACAGCGTCATCCTGAGTCCTGCAATTAACTAGATTAGCATACTCACGGGCTGAGTAATTGAGGAGTTGAGTAACATACTTAATCACGCCGTGAGCATCCAGGCGCAGCCGGCCGCCGTCTGGATCGGCGCGGATGTAGTCGTTGCCTGTGCCGACGATCTGGGCGTCGATTTCGATGGGGTACCCCTCGGCGGATTTGAGGGTGCCGCTGGAGAAGGGCTGGCCGGGTCTTAGAGTTGGATTGACGCAGGAAGAACTTGAAAACTCACAATTACTTGGAGGGGGGTGTTTCTGGAGAAGCTGCCTGCGGGAAAAGGTAAGCCGCCGTCTTTTTGGTTTCAAGGCATTGCCGGGGGCTGCTGACCGACTGCTAGGGGCGCGTCCAGGGGGATCTGTCGTTGGTTAGTATTGACCACTCGAGCAAGAAAGATTACGTGCCTTAATTGTGAAAGCGGGCTGGATGTTAGGGAATTCAGACATGATGGCGAGATTACTGATGGGATAAGTTGATAAAGATGGATGTGGTGGTGAGGGGAAGCTCTCAGTATTTATCTGCAGAAGCCCCACACTTGGAGGGGCCGATGATGTTACTTTGTCCAATCCTCCCAAAACAACGATACTATTTGCCGGATGTTCTATGCCGGTTGAGAATCACGTATTATGGACTCTTTCATGAGTGAGATGCAGTTAAAAGACCTTTCAGTGTCTCGCTTTTTCTCTGTTACGCGGTACCTCATACATCAAGCGAATCAAACCAGCATGGATTCTCGGCTGAAGGACGGCATTCTGTACGATCGCAAGTCATTGAGAGGCCCATTATTGGGCGAAAGTCAATATTTTACTACAAGATACCTCAGGCCAAAATCACTCGTGAAACCGAGATTGCTGTGCCGCGTCTAAGAGCTCGCAATTTCGTCGAGGACTGTGCAGTCAAGGCATAAATCCACAGGAAGCGTATCGGCTCCAAGCTGAAATTGGATCCGAAGAGCTGATGGGCATAAAAACAACGTGATACCAGCGTCTCCCTGTTACGTTTGGCGGGTACAAAACAGTGAACGCGAGGAACCACCGACAAAGCAGGGATCTTGATCGTGAGACAGCTCCTGGACACGAAGTTAGGGCTTAGCATACCGCCAGAGGAGGACTATGGGTGGTCCCAGGCGCGCGGCGATCGACTTTCTACTTCCGTAGGGTCTCAGGACCCATCAAAGAGCTCGGCGACCAGTCCCACGACCACTTTCTCGAGCAAGTCTATACTGCGCAGTCTCGGCGGCTCGAGAAATGACACGGCCGAACAGGTCCTGAGCGAGTCAGAAACTTCTATTCTGGTAGGAGAAGATGACTTCCGTTCGTCTTTGAGCACTTGATGGCTGATGGCGGTTGACCTCGAGCCTCTAGCGGCTTCATTATTGGGCGAGTGACTCGACTTCTAGAGGTGTGCATTGAGCGATCTCATAGGCAGACAGCGTCAAATGTGTGAGGCTGGTGTGAAGTGTCGACTGAAGTATCCCATCCAGAAACTGGTCTCATGGACGGGGCACAAAGGTATGTCGGAACATACTGCCCTCCGGGACCGCCTGCCCTTAGTAGTTCAACTTCGCCAAGTCATCTATTAGTAAGCTAGATATCTTTCTTAGATAGGCGGCCTACCGGCCACCCAATGAGACACACATCCATCGCTTCCCACAGGTTATGACCCCTCTAAGCTCAAGGAACTCGACTTCTTGCTAGATTAGGATATGCAGAATCTGTTCCTGAAGCTCTGAGTAACTTGCTACACCAATTTTTAGCACCCCGAACCCGTACGAGGGGGGTAAGCAACAGATCGTGGATTTACCCCTGGATCGGGACTACACCAAAGGCCTCTTTTACTAGAATGCCGCCAAAGGCCTCACGAGGTACCAAATCAAGCAACGTACCGTTTCAAATATCAACGAGATACCGAACGTACGAGTCGGAGACATCCATATCTACCGATGACCTGATATTACATGATTCCGCCGACGAAGAACAATCGGACGAACTACCTATGATGGAGGAAATGCGTACTGGACTACTCCGTCAACTACGTGAGGAGATGGCGCAGCAACTACGCGAAGAAATACGGCGTAAAATGCGTGTAAAGCAGCAATACCAGTCTCCCGCACCGCAAATATACCAGGATATCTCCCACGAACGAAATGCAGAGACTCAACAACTAGATCTCGCATACCGTGAGCAGGAACGTATCCGAAAGCTAGCCAAATCCAAATTCGGAGCAATAAAACCACCGATTCTTACTGGCCGAGATAACTACACAGCATGGCGCGATTCTATCCTTATGGACGCCCATATGATTGAGGCAAAGGAAATCCTTGATCAGACCAAGCTACCGGAAAACAGTGATGAGATTACCAGTGCCCGATGGCAAACGAAGAATGAGATCCTACACTCAAGGATTCTCCATACAATTACACCTAATATACGGGAAACTATCAGCTGGGAAGATTCAACGCTAGCAGCAGATATATGGGCTAGGATTACATCAACATATGGCCTATCTGCAGCAGAGGAGCGACTTATGACGGTCAAAGCCCTTTTAGATATCAATCCTCAAGGCAACTATCCAGCAATGATACGTGACTTTCAGCGGATTGCAGCAAAGCTCCGCAGGATGAATTTATCCTTTGACGATCTAATCCATGATATCTTCATCTGTTCCTTAGGTCAATGGAACCAGAACTTCATTTATACGAAGCTAGATGAGTTCTACGCCTGCGGCCGAGGACCGATCAAGAACTTGGACATAGCAACCCTTGCAGATCAACTAGTTTCTCGATCTTCAGCTTCAAACAACAAATACATCCCCCAGAATCCTCAAGAATTCAAGCTTGAAACGAAGCTCCGAATGAGCCCTTCTGAATCCAAGGATTCTTCCCAAAGCAAACGTGACAAGCAGAGACCTCCACGTACGAAGACACCTTGTCAAGCATGTGGCAAAGGATATCACAAACTAGACGACTGCTGGAAACTACACCCGGAAAAGGCTCCCAAGCGCCCCGGGAATCCAGCATCTACGACCTCAAGCGATGAAATAAATCAGTTCACAAGCCAAGAACTAGTCCTCCGAAATAACCGTTCACAAGCCAATTCAATTGCAATCACCCCGACAACAGAGCCTAAACAGCTGGAAGACCCCAAATGGCTTTTGGATACTAGTGCTGACTTCCATGTATCACATAGGCGTGATATATTCAGCAATCTCCGCGTGTATAAAGCAGCAATTGATGACGCAGGTGGCTACACACACCGGATCATCGGAATTGGAACAGTATCTATTCATGGTGCAGAGATCCCTGATGTTCGATATGCACCAACGATGAAGGCGAATCTGCTATCCTTCCGACAGCTAGATAAGCAGAACTTCGATATATCTCTACTCGGTGACATCCAGGAGAAACGCTTCCTTATCAATTCGCCTATAGGAGTTTCCCTAGACGCCTACCCGGAGAAGAATTCAGACCTCTACCACGTCAAACCGACAGCGTACGCAATGATATCAGATCACCGTACGAAAGACCATGGCCCCAGCTTTACCTACAGCAACCATGGAAGAATGGCATCGTCGCCTATCCCACATTCATTTTCGTTCAATACTACGGCTTGAACGACAGAAGATCTTGAAGATCAAGGGCCCGAAGACCCTAGCTTTCTGTGATATCTGCAGACTAGCAAAGCAGCGGAGGCAGTAAAGGGCACACGCACTCTAGGAATCAGATATCAACGCGATCCTACAGCTACGGCCAATATGGGACCCCCAGAAGCTTATAGCGATTCCGATTGGGGAAAACCTCATACGAAAGCCCGCAGATCAGTAGGTGGCCATGTTTTTAAGCTTGCAGGAGGACCAATCGCCTGGCAAGCAAAGCGCCAAACATGTGTGGTAACTAGTTTTAATGAAGCTGAATATACAATATACTGCTGCATCCGAAACCTCCCGTGAAGCCTACTGGATCTGTGAGATCTTGAAGGACCTTCGTCTATTTACTGAATCGCCTGCACCCAGCATCCCATTGTACATGGGTAATAAAGGTGCTATCGACCTCACTACCTCCGAGATGGTTGCAGACGGCTGTACGAAGCCTCTAGGATCTGAAGCCCACTCTCATCTTGTTCGCCTACTAGGTCTCCACCGTGAAGACTAGTAAATTCATGTATCTACACTCGTTTTTGATGACTCGCTTGCTCCGCCGGGGGGGGGGTTTGTTGTCGGAATATACTGCCCTCTGGTACCGCCTGCCCTAAAAGGTCACCTCGCTTAGTCATATATTAATAATCTAGATATCTTGGATAGGCGGCCTATCGGCCACCCAATGAGACACATCCATCGCTTCCCACAAGGTACTCGGGTCAGGCGCTGACGAGGGACAATCACCTGACCGAAAGTTGGGCGAACCAGTGGACGAGTGTCTGCACGTGGCGCCAGCGGTGGAAGAGACAGGCTGCCTGGTTTGGACTGTAGACTGTGCTCGGGATGAATGGCGGGCAACGCGATCACGACGGAAGCGGTATTGCCTCGTCTGATCACAGTCTGAGCATTCCCCTCTGTTATAAAAAGAGATCAAAGGAAGAAGAAGCGTTTGAAAATCGCGAGTCCCAAGGCTGACGGCCCCTAAACCCGATCGGGCGCTCGCAGGCAGTGACGTACCGGCGTCCTCGCATCGGTTTTTTTCCCCTTTCACCGCGCTTCTTCCCCCCTCTTGATCTACGCTTACTCTGTATGCTTCATGATTGATCACCCTTGACTTTTGCTACTGCCCGCGGAGACGGAGCGTCTCTACGAGGCATCATGATTTTACCGCGTTTCCTTCCAGCCCTCTGCGGCCTCAGTCTTGTTGCCTGCGCCTCTGCCGTGCCCATCACAGAACAACAGGTCTTGAGATTCGACCAGGACGACAGGACCGAGTCCTCAAGGCATCTCGCTGGGCGATTTCTTCATATCACAGGTATGCTTCTTTCCCTGAATTCTCGCATTCCATGCCTGATCAACGCGCTGACTGCCGCTCCAGATTTCCACTTAGATTCGAATTACGAACCAGGAACGTCGGACGAGCGAGTATGTCACTGGGGAAATGGGTCGGCGGGGATTTTAGGCGCCGAGGGAACGGAATGCGACTCGCCGCGGACACTCATCGATGAAACGTTTCGCTGGATCGAGAAGAATTTGAAAGGCGAGATCGACTTCGTGCTTTGGACCGGCGACTCCGCTCGACATGACAACGACGAGAAGATACCCCGTACGGCCGATGAAATAATAGAATTGAACGAGGTACTCGCGGCCAAGTTTATCGACCTCTTCGAGGATGGAAGTGTCGCTCGCGGCCTCTCCATCCCGATCATTCCTACGATAGGTAACAACGATATCATGCCGCACAACATCTTCAAAGAAGCCCCGAATCGATGGACGAGAAAATTCACAGAAGTCTGGGCGAGCTTTATACCCGAGCACCAGCGGCACAGTTTCGAGGAAGGCGGGTGGTTCTCGGCCGACTTAATCCCGAACAAGCTCGCCGCCATCAGCTTAAATACGATGTATTTCTATGAATCGAACTCCGCCGTCGATGGCTGTGCGGCGAAATCAGAACCGGGGTACGAGCACATGGAATGGCTCCGAGTGCAGTTCGAGTTGCTGAGAGAGCGCAAGATGAAGGCTATCCTCATCGGACACGTACCGCCCGCACGATCCGGAGGCAAGCGGAGCTGGGACGAAAGCTGCTGGCAGAAATATACCCTCTTCGCCAACCGATTCCGCGATGTCGTGGTCGGCAGTGTCTACGGACACATGAACGTCGACCACTTCATGCTACAAGATAGCCGCGAAGTCGACCTCCTCAACGCCAGCGAAGACTCAACCGCAAATAACGACATCTCGGTGCAGTCTCGTTCGACCTACTTGTCCAGCTTGAGAGATGACTGGGCCGATATGCCGTCTCCGCCGATCGGCAAATCATCCAATTTTCTGTCCGATGATTGGACCTCCGAGCCTTCCGACTCTATCGGCGCTTCAAAACTAGGAAAGAAGGAGCGGAGATTCCTCAAGAAGATCGGCGGCCCTTATGCCGAACGATACAGCGTCTCGCTAGTGTCACCCAGCGTGGTACCGAACTACTTCCCGACTCTCCGGGTCGTCGAATATAACACCACCGGCCTGGAGGGCATAAAGTTGTGGGCAGACACGCCGTACAGCCCTGACTTATTTGAACACTTTGACTGGAGCGCAGTCAAGCGTAGAGCCTTGGACGAAAACCCCAGCACTGACAATGAAGACTCACCGGATAACGACAACGACATGACCGAACAAAGAAAGAAAAAGAAACACAAGAAAATCAAGAACGAGAAAGACAGGAATAAGAAGAAACCAAACTTCAAAGTCCCCGACGAACCCACCAAATCAACCCCTCCTGGACCCGCATACTCAGATCAGGCCCTGACATGGCTGAGCTACGCTCAGTACTACGCCAACCTCACGGAGATCTACAGCGAGAGCGCCGACGAGACTACCTCTGAAGTGGAAAACACCGACAAGACCTTTAACCTATACCAGCTTGAATACGATACACGCGACGACACTGTATATAACATGAAAGACCTTACCGTGCGAAGCTACTTCCAGCTCGCGAAGCGGATCGCGAACAATAATCTCCGGAAAGGGGATATATATGCGGAGTTTGACTTACAAACTGACGAGTCCGAATTTGAATCCGAACCTGAACCCGATTCAGAGGGCGATGACGATGACGATGATGATGACTACCCTTCCGAAGAATCAACGAATAAGACCAACAACAAGAACAAGAAAGACAAGAAAAAGAGCAAGAACAAGAACGCCCACAAGAAGAAACACAAGAACAGAGTCTGGCGGACATTCCTAGACCGTGCCTTCGTTGGCTTTTTATCTGGTGATGAGCTTGATGATATCTAGATCTAAACCCGCTACTTTACCTATCTGTTAATTATTACTCTTCATATATACATGCTACCACGACCAAAGAAGTTATATTGTACATACAGCATCCATATACCACTAACTATCCATATCCATATTCAAAATCAACATCAACCAAGTTACCTCATGAGCCATCAAGACCAACGTACCGTACCTAAACCAAGATACCTAAGAAAAAAGTAAAAGCCACATCTAAGGTACTCAACGAGACGAGGCTAGGCTAGCTGCAAGGTTACCCTACCGATTCCTACGCGTGTTCTTGTCCGCCGACGCTTAATGGGACGGAATCAGTATCACTAGCTGAGCTAGATAGTGGCTTCTCTATTTCCGTATGTGCTGGTTCAGTCTGTAGATGAGGTGCCGATAGTATCCTGACGAATAAGGGCATATATCCCTGTCAGGGTGTGCTGTGTGCTGTGCAGTGCCGTGCCCTGCAGCTGTGACTTTGAAGAGTACTCTTAGGTGATGCGGGATTGGAAGTGGAGGGAGGCAGTGAGGCACGTAGTGGCTGGTTGATCCAAGAGTCTACGAAGTACGTGGCCGTGGTAGGGGAATGGACACGGTGGAAAGACGGTAGGGTAAAGAATAGCTTCATGTCTCGTAACATCGTAATCTGATTTACTCCGTTTGACTCAACCGTAACGCCATGAAAAACACCTACTCCAAGCCGGGCACCAGTTCATATCCTGACGAACGACCAATGGCAACCCATGCTCATCCCAAAAGTAAAGTCGAAACACGAAAAGGAGACAATGGTAGGCTATGCATCAGATCTCCTCAATAACAATAACCCGCTCAACGACCCAATCGACAGCCGCCTGCCCCTCAACCTTCCACTGCCCCGTCCGCCACATCTCGCCAACCCAATACCAGAAGCTCTTGCCGCGCGGTCTCGTGAACATACTGGTGTACTTCGTTGCGCCTCTCGTAGTGCCAACAGAGAGGTCATGATTAACGTTGACAGCGGGAATTCCAGCACCCGAACCAGCACCATCCCCAGAACCAGCAGCCATCTGGTGTCGAACACGCCATTCATGCTCGGCTTTCTCGCCTGCGCGGCGCGCAACGGCTTCTTCGTCTTCGTCCTGGTAGAGTTCGCACTTGTTGCATGCTGTGCAGCGGGCGCCGGGGTTGACGCGGAAGTGTTCGCAGAAGTGTCGGTATCCCTCGTTTCCCTCTTCGTATTCGTCTTCTGCGACTGGTTCGTGCTCTGCGTCGCCCGGGTCGATGTTTTCTTGACGTCTTGGGCGACGCCGGTTGCGAGGGGCTCCTCGGAGTGGAGGGCCCAGGGCTTTGCGGCAGAGGTAGCACATGGAGTAGCCGCAGGTGCAGGTTAATTTGTTGCAGCCGGAAGATTTGACAAAGGAGAGGCCACAGCGGGGGCAGGTGCGTTTTACTGCGGCCGTGCGGGCGGCCTCGACGGTGGCGCGGAGGTCGAGGAGTAAGGGTTCGTGGCAGACATGCGGGTCACGCCACGGTTTCTGGCACGTTATGCAACTAGCTTGTCTGCAGTTGACGTTCGCGCAGGTGAATTTCTTCATGCGGAGCTGGAGGCAAAGCTTGAGTAAAGCACTGTTGAGTATTGTAGGAATGGCGGTGGGGTCGAACAAATATGAAATGGCTATGCCAACAAGAAGAAAGGGTATCGTGTCCAAGAATATAATCATCATGAGAAAGGTAGGAATAAGTCCCTCCCGACGGAATCGCCAGTTGACACCGTTTGTTGGAGGGTGATAGACGGGGTCGACTTCGGCGTATGAGCAAAAAGGGCAGCGGATCAGTTTGAACTGAGACCGGAGAAGTGCGTCGGAGGCGAGCCTGGATTCGAGTTTGGAGTATGTCTCGAGGCCGGCTTTGTCGAGGAGGATCGCACGCTTGACTAACTGAGCACTGAGAATACCCGTGCAAGGTTCGCTGGTAGACGGCGCCAAACACTTTAACGTAGACCTCTCAACATCAACTGACGTCGACCAGCCCTGGCCAAAGAGCGCTTGGTGAACCGTATGCCGAATGCAATTAAAGCAAATGAAGTGCATGCCGTCAGAGCACGTCGAAATCTGCTCAAACGTGACGTCCGTGAAACAGCACTCGCACTCGTACAACGCGCTGGCCTCCTCAGCCTCTTTTTCATTCAACTCCTCAGCCAACTGCAAGTCTACACGTTCTCGCTCCTCCTGTCGTTCTCGAAGCATTGGCGCCAGCAAGGATTCATGTAACTCAAGATCCAGCTCCTCGCACCCGGTCTCCTTCAACCGCGGAAGCAACTCCCCATCCGACTGACGCTGCCACAGCACCAAGGGATTCACATCATCCTTATCCTTCTTCCGCCTGAACGAGGGCAGAATACTATTAATAGTCGCCCGCCATGTCTTCCGCGACAGATCCTGTAGTATAGGCCGTGCACGGAGATAGCAGAAATTAACCTCCGCCAGCACCGCATCCACGGCACTCCGACTCAACCCGCTGAACTCTCTTGTCAAGACCCCCTTCAGCGCAACCTTATACTCCTCCGCCCGGAACTGCTCCTCCCTGGGAACCAAAGCCGAAACAGTAGGGCCGGAACCCACGACCGCCATAGCCGCATCCTCGCTCCCGGCCGGGCCAGTCGGCACATTCCACCGGCCCGCAACCCATTTCTCTTTATGGCGCAGGAGCTGCTCAACGCAGACGTGGAGGCGGCTATTCCCGTCAAAACGGACGAGTAGTTCGCGGAAGACTTCGATCTTGACGTCCGGGAAGATCTGGACGAGCGTTTCGAGGGCGCGGTTCAGTTCCTCCTGCTCTCGTTTTCGCTCCTCGAGGGCGGGGTCGACGGGGGGCGGAGTTCGCGAGCGGGTCTGTGATGAGCCGCTGAAGGGGTTATTGCGGAGGGCTTCGCTCAAAGTGGTGGAGTAGCTGGTGCTGCTGGTTCGTGATCGATGAAGGGGAGACGATGTGCTGGGTCGGGAAAAGCTAGGCACGGATAGCGAGAGCGGCATTGTTGCTGTGATGTAGGGTATAGCGCTGCTACATATCGCCGGGCGAGGTACGGTGGTAGAAAGATAAGGAGAGAGGTAGAGAGAAGAGGAGGGTGTTGAGTCGGCTTACGCCGTTCTTTTGGGCAGGCAGCCGGTCTGCGTCACCTGATTGGACTGGGTCTCCAATGTACTCTGCATTCGTTGTCACAGCATTGTTGGCCTTTGTCCTATCAGAGCTCTGTAAATGAAGCAAAAAGGAGGAAAAAATATAAGTCAAACCCGCTTTGTGAACATTCCAATCCTTATCGTAAATTCATCGTCGTTGAAATTTATTGCTGCCTTTAAACTCAGGCAACTAAGTGGTCTACACCTGAGGCACCAAACCCATCTATCAGAACTACACCTCCATCTTCTCCTTCTCCTCGCCTTTCTTCTCCGCTTTCTCTCTCTCCGCTTGCTTCTTCGTATCCCCCCTCAAAGGCGCCTCATCTTCCATAACCCTTTTCTCAATCCGAAGCCAAGGAACAAGAAGCAAGTTCAATCCGGCAATCCCAACTAGCATCCAAAACGCCGCTTTATAGCCCGCCAATCCGTTCTCATTGCTCCGAGCCGCATGCTCCCCGGCATCGAACACGGCAGTCGATATACTAAGCACTATATTCGACAGCAGCTTGTTCGTTGCACTGAGAATGCCACCAGCAAGGGACTGTTGTTCGCGAGGGAGCGAGGACATCACGTAGCTCTATCAAGCTGTCAGCTCGTCCACCTTCATAAAATGAAGAATTGGGTCTTACATTCGCAACATTAAACTGCAAATCAGCCCCCACAACCGCCAAAATCAAGGACGGGAAGATGAACGCCCAATAGTAGAGCCTAATCGGCTGCAAGAGCGCTAAGAGCAGAAAACTGGCCAGGTACGAGACCGCGCCGATGCCCATGAGGAGTCTGTGCGAGACTCTGTGCAGTATCAGGCTGCATATAAAGTTCACTATTAGCCCGTTGATGTTCTGCGGGAGGAGGTAGATTGCGATCCAGAGGGCCGACATGCGCTGCTCACGCTGGAGGTATAAGCACAGCCAGAAGGAGGAGCAGGTGAATGCGGCGTTGCCGGTGCTGAGGAGAGTTATTACCTATTGACGGTATTGTGAGTTCCACCCAAAATGGAGAAACGGGAGAGAAGGGATAGAGGACGTACGAGCGAGAAGTTCCGGTCTTTCCAGATATACAACGGCATTAGCGGAAACTTGTACACGGATTGCCAGAAGAGGAACGCCCCTAGCAGAACCACGCCGAGGACGATTAGGGCTATCACGTAGGGAGTGCCCCAGCCTTGCGGTGCGGTTCCAGTAAGTCTATCAAACCATTAGCATCAACATCTCATTTTATCCCGTCCGATACCAAACGGAGAGGAAGAGGAAAGGAAGCAAGACGTACGTCAACCCCGCCGAAACAGCCGACACCCCCCCGGTCACCAGCAAGGCACCGAGCAGATCAAACTTATTGAGCACCTCCCACCCCGACACTCGTCCACTTCCACTTCCACTTCCACTTCCACTTCCACTTCCATCCGCTGCTCCCACTCCAATCTTCGCATCACTCGGCACCGTAAACGCCACAAGACCAGCAAACCCAGCACAAAGCACACTGAACGCCCAGAAGCATACCCTCCACCCACTCCCACTCCCACCATCACCATTCCCATTCTTATTCCCAGTATTCGTAATCTCAAGCACAACCCCCGCAACAAACGTCCCCACCACGAAACCAAGCGGATTTCCCGCAGAGAAACACGCAAACGCCCGATTCCGCCTCTTACTCTGCCGTTCATAAACACTTCCAAACTGCCCCACTGCCGGCGTAACAGCCATCGCACTAAACAGCCCAAATAATGCCGTAAACACAATCAGCAATGTACCGTCGGGCGCCCACCCGCCCGCGAAGACAGCGAGGGTCGTCAGAACCATTGCGGACAATGCCATGTTTTTGCGGCCCACGGTGTCGGATAATGTACCAAGGGGGAGAACGAATGCGCCGCTTGTTAGGAGGGACGCGGATGTGATCCAGACGATTTGCGAACTGGGCATGTGGAGGTCGTTTGCGATGAATGAGGTCATTACGGTTGTTAGGCCGGAGAAGATTGTGGATTGGGCGAAGGCGAATGTTACGCTTAGCACGAAGAGGGATTCCGTTAGGGTGTTGGGGAAGTATCTTGCTGAGGAGGACATTGTGATGCTTTGAGGTTGAGGTTGGGGTTGTTGGAGTTTGGTGTGGAATAGCGATTGAGTGTTGCAGGGTATTGAGGTACAACATTGAACGATCCCTTAAGCACCTAGTTGACTGACTGGGGGGGTGTGATATTGCTGGATGGACAGATACATGAGGAAAGTACCTAGGGTAGGGTAGGTAGTTAGAAGGGTGTGCATTGGACGACATATATAGTTACCGTTTCTGACTTGAGTCAGTCACGCCCGCCGCTGTTTTGCTCTTTGTTTTGTTTTGTTTCCCACCTCTCACGTTCTGCTACATCCATGCAGTGAGAATCTGCATGCAGCTGTAGGTAATCATGCTGCTGATGCTCACTTTGAGGTGGACTTTGTCACATCAATGGCAGCGAATCATGGTATCTCACCTTGACAGACCTTCGAGGCCCGGGGTAAACACCATAGAACCCAGGGCAGCGCCATGGCAATGTAACAGTGTCGCCGAATGTCCGTACCAATTGGCAAAGGAATGTTGAGCTAGAAGCCACAGAACGGAGTCCTATGTAGTAAACTTTCCCAGAAGATAAACTCCAAGCTGACATGCAAGGGATGGGCACAATATTGCCTACAACTTGAACTAGATCTATATGACCCTCATGCTTTATTGCCCGGATACAGTTTGACTAGCGGTCTATGCTATGAATGATATTAGCGGTGAGAAACTCTACATGGTGAGATGGGCGTAAACAACGTTTATAAAGTGGCGATTAGATAGTTTTATTTACTGATGGGCACTTGGTGTGCATTGGTCAGCAAAGTTCACGGGGCCAACTCGGTGAGAGGCGTGGATAGGATGTGTATATGTGCAGGTAGTCAGCCATCGGATGATTCTCAAACTTCCGTGACCTTGTGAGACCTCGGGTTCCGGTCTCATGGGATGCATTTCATTGAGATTTTATGGACGATCTAGTTCCGACTGAACTTGGTCCTGGTGTAAACGGACAAGACTGATTGAACTGGTGTGCTTGCGATCTTTTAAAGCACCTTCTTGAGGAAATGCTCAGGCTTATGCGTCGTCTCGTAGTCGACATGGACATAAGCGCGCTCAACATCAGGCAGCGATTCAAGCTTCGTCTGCAGTTCCTCAGCAATGTCATGGGTAGCGCGCAGCGAATCGGACGGGTCCATGACGATGTCGACCTCAACGACGAGACGCGGGCCAGAGGTGTAGGCGCGAACTGTGTCGATGGCCGTGATGAGCGGGGAATGGGTCATTGCTACCATCCGTTAGCATACACAAGTAAACAAAGAATGGGATGGACAAAGAGGGACATACAGATATAAGTAATCAACTGCTGCATCTTCGTATCAGCAGTGACACCAATCAAGAGCTGGAACTCATGGTAAGCAGTATGCAGCCAGAGACAGCTGATCATGACGGAGAGGATAATGGCGCCCATGGGGTCAATCCACCAGCGGAGCTTAGAACCGCCGACGGAGGTAAGAATACCGAAGCCGTTAATGAACAGGTCATTCCTGTGGTCCTCCCACAGGATACGAATCTGCGAGACCTGGTTGCGCAGCGCAAAGCAATAAAGGAAGAGCGCAAACTTGGTGCAAAACGCAACAACGACCGCAATGACAGACGGCAGATGAAACTCGCCCGTCGGACTATCCGAACCACTAACAAGATCCCGAATCGAAAACGCAATCAAGATAAACGAAACAGCCGTCATGAGGAAACAAAACCCGATATTCCCCGCCGTTTCAATGCGCGCCTTACCCGCAGGGAACTTACGAGGATCAACCCTGTTCACGGTCTTATTGCAAAGGAGCAGCGTCAAATTCGACAACGGATCAAACACTGAGTCCGCCATGGTCGTGAAAAGCGACAGCGACGACGACGCAATAGCGCCGTAAAGCTGCAAAATCGAGAGCGCAACATTCGCTGCAAAGCTCCCGTATATCGCAATCTTATACTTCAGCTGGTTATTGGCGTTCATTTCCCGCGCATCTCGTCGGTGCTCCTCCACGGGCTTGAGCATCCGTTCAATGTTCTCATTTTGCGTCTGGTAGAATCCCTGCAGTTCCCTTTTCGCCATGGTCGTCTTGATATTGTTTAGTGTCGTTACGGTGGATAGCGCCGATGTCGCTCGCGCCGGCTGTGGTCGTCCGTGTCGTTTCCGCGACGTGTTGGCCTGCGGGTGGAGAGCTTGGATTTCGGCATTCGATTTGAGTTTTGACGCGAGTTGGAAGGGGTCGTTTTCCTCTGTGTAGCGAGGCGGCTGGCCCTCTTCGTCGTAGGAATCATTGCGATTGACGCCTTGGTCCTCGAGTTCTAGGGCGGTCGTTGTACCGGTGCGATCGCGGGGGTGGGCGCTTGTTGAGAACGGGTGTGGGTGGTGCGAGGCGCTGTGCCGGAAGTGAGAGTCCTCCATGGTTCTTGGTGCGGTTTATGAGAAGTCGAGGTCCGATATGTGAATTGGATGGATAATAGACTCCTAGAACGATGGAAGGGATGTCACTGCGACGGGGGATTGACTTGGGACATTTTCGAAGGATCGTCACGTGAAGTAATCTTATCAGATCAGGGGCTGGGGCCAGTCAGATCGCTTGGCGGGGTTCCCGGTACCGGAGTTGATGGGCCGAACCACTCTGTGCTTCAAGGTACAAAATATTGACATTATAGGTATTAAATTCATATATCCAAGTTCGTCAAGTATTAAAAAGGCTCAAGCCGCATGTAGAAAAACACCCAGCCTTGTGACTCGAACCAACCAAGCTTGCCCTCGGCGTTGCTGAAGAGAACCTAACGCCGGTTCAGGAGTGGTCAGGGTCTTGGGGTTGATATTATAGTATATCATGCAAAAATGAAGTCCAAAATTGGGAATGAGCCACAGCTCCCGTCTATTAGTATATTCCCACAACTCCCGTCTATTAGTATATTCGTAAGTCATGCACGGATAGCCGCAAGACAACGGCCTAGGATTCCGGCCATGGTCATGCAGAATCCGTGCTCTGGTGTGTTGGGTTGCGCTTGTACCGCGGAGCTCAAATGTCATCAGAACCACATGATTCCGGCCACAAGAGCTATCACGATAGCCATTGAGCTCCCACACATATGCTCTGGGTCTCGTGTGAGACCCGTGTGTTTTGACTGTCCAGCAGTCACTGTTGATGTATTAGGTGGTAGTTTTGTCAGTAAGTTCTCTAGCTTGGTTGACGGTTGGTCTTGTGTCGAGTTACTGTCGTTCAAGGATGGCGTCTCGTCCGAGGTATGATCGGGTTGTGGTTCTTGTAACCGTGGGTGGATTGAATGAGTTTGTGCGTCTCTGTTAACGGCAGATGCAGGAGATTTGGGTATCAAAGTTCGGAAATACTGATATATCAAAGATGGGGTAATGAGGTTCTCGGGATGCTGCCACGTCTCGTGGATAAGCAAGGGCAATCGGAGCAATAAAGAATCTGCATTTGAAAGTTCCCCCGGCGGTGCGGTATCGACATCTTCTGCCGGCGTAGAATGACGCTGCTGGCCATCCTGAGGAGCCGGGGTCACCGACAAATCGGCCTGAGTAGGCGCAGGTTGCGCAGAAGCCTCGTCGACTGGATCATGACTAGGTCGAAGAATCCTTATCGTCTGTTGATCGTCCCAGCGCCTGATTACGAATTCTTTGAAAGCGCTTACCCCTCGCGTTATGCTGGAGGGTTCTTTCGTCGGAGAGCAAATAGCCGCTCCCTTCTCCGGCTCGGACCCAGCCTCAAAGGAACTCCGCGGCGGTGTCCGTATCGACGAGTAATGCGGCTGAGCATTCAGATCAACGCACGACGAATAAAAGTCCCCAAACAGCCACGGTTTGCAGTCATGGCTGGTCGTCCATAGCCGCGGTCTCGTCTCAACAGAAGCATTCTTGACGCGCGAGGAGGAATCTGCCAACGCCAGTCAGTCCACATGGCGCTAAGAATGCAAGCAAGCAAGGGGAAATGAGCAGTCACATAACAATACATACATCGACCATCATTGCGGGGCATTGACAACCCGAGATACGCCAGCTGCGCGCCATACCCATAAAAGTCCCATTCCTTTGCGAGGGTCGGCACCAGACTAAGCAGGCAGAACAGAACCAGGGCGAGCAACGGCACAGTGCCGGGTTTCCGCAGCCCCGACCGCATGATCTGATGTGATCTTATCCGTAATCTGCGCTATTGAGCCTGCTGCGAGGGGCTCAAGCTCAATTCGCGAAGATGCAGCAGCCGATGGAGATCCTGTTTGTTTGGAGAGCGTTTGGACCAACTGACTTCATTGCCGGCAAGCGCAGTGTCCAGGAAGTCAACGGTGTATATGCCGCGGTACGGGCTCCTTTTATTCTCTTCTCTGTTCTCTCTCCTTTCCGATTGTCCAAATTCAATCTCTCTTCCTCGGTCGGACCGGTACGGCGGTTATTGGCAATAGCGCGAGCGTAATTGGAATCGAAAGCTAGCTAAGTAACGTTCGGTCGGTCGTCGGTCGGGTTATCGGTCTATGCTCGGTCGGCTCAATCGGTGAGCCCCAATCCAAAAGCAAAATACGACCGACTCTCATTCAACAGGGTAGATGCGTATCGTAGAATGAGGTAGTGGAAAGGATGCAGGGAAGCCAGGGTAGATATGGTTGACTGATCGATGCTGCCTATCGCACTGGCAACGAAACGAGCTTCCCCAGGCTGGAATGATCTGGATTTGATGAAGGGCCGCGGGTTTGCTGCAGAAATTGCGTGGAAGCAGGACGGGGATGACGTAAAGACAGCCAGCAACAAGGTCGCTCAGAAGTTGGAGAAGTAACTCAGCAAGAGCTTGCGATAAGCTCGCTGGTGCAGCTGCAGAAGCCAAGACAGGAATTACGAATCCTTGGGGCGGGAATGGGGTTTATTGGTTGGTTGATTGGATAAACATCAGCGCATGCAGGTAAGATTGAGTTCAGTTCAGTTCTTTTTCCCCAGATACGGAGGCCTGCGTGCCCTGGGTGTGTGGTGGCCTGAGCAGTGAGGCAGCAGGGCTGTCAGGCTTGCACTGTTATTGCCTAAATTGTGCCTGAGGCTGTAGTCTCCGGTCACCTGTCTCCGGTCATAGGTGAGTGACATTCATATAGGCCTCTGAAGTAAGGATCATTTCACAAAGATAGAGAGAACACAAAGGTGAATAATAACACTCTATTGACTAAAATAAATGACTGAGAAAGGGAAAATCAGACCAAGCTGTATCGGCGTGTAGACAGGACTTGGCCGAAGAATAGGGAACTTGGACCAGTTCCACGCCAAACAAAACAGAATACATGAACCAGAGTTCAACTCAAAATCAATGTGGCCTGTGGTACCAATAAATGTCGCAACGTCTCTCGTAAAATATACATAACCATCATAAATCGCCAGCCGGATGAGTATCAACATCTGCATCAATATAACGTATCACGTCAAAATCAGATCGGATTCAACATAGACTGATTCGGCACCGCAGCCGGCGACTGCGACTGCGACTGTCCGCTCCTCAAGGGCCCAGGTTTCGGGGTCCTCGGCGAAGGAAGGGGCGTCGTCGCCGCCGTGCGCGGCGAGGTCTTCCTGACAGTTGTGGGAGTGCGGCCCCCCTCGCTCCTAGACGTCGTGCTCCCGCCGTCACCATGACTACTCTTCTTCACACTCGTACTACTGCGCTTGACCATTTTCCCGAGGAGGCCTACAATCTCAGCGGCGTCCTCGAAGCTCTCGTCGTCCATGCCTTCCTGGGCATTATAGACGTCTGCAATGGCTTGCTTGGCGAGTTTGCGGCTTGCGGCGGTGTCTTGGAGGCAGTCGTGCAGGTAGGCGGCGTATTCGAGTTTTATGGATAGGCGGAGGGGGTGCGAGCCTGGGAGGAAGCGCTCGGCTAGGAGGGCGGCGTGGTTGAAGCAGGCTGTTGCGGTGGGGGTGTAGTCGAGGGCCGGGAGGAGGAATGAGGAAAGGGGGCGGTAGGGCTGTTGGACGGGGGCGAGGCCTGGGGGTGCCTGTGGGACTTTTAAATGTGCTTGGGGTGTATCCTTTGCGGTGGAGCCTGGTGGTTGCGGGAAGACGGAGAGGATTTCTGGTTTTGCGCGGAACGATAGGCGTGAGTTTGGGTATTGATTCTCATTTTGATCCTTTGGTGACGGTTCGGTCTCTTGTGCATCGTTGGACATAGTTGTGTTGCTTGACAGACTGGCGATTCCAGGCGAGTGGATGGCGGGTTGATTATGAAATAGGACGAATATATGATAGAATGAGGCTCGGAGCTTGTATGCCAGAATCTTCAATTCGACGAACCCTTCTACCAGCGGCAAGACGTACTCTTCGAGAATCAGCAGGCCTTCGCGTGAGAGCCATATAATGTGGTAGTACAGCTGGAGAGACTTTGTTTCGCGAGTAGGGTCCAGTCGCCGTAATCGGCGCGCGCGCAGTAGTTTGTTTGACAGCATAACCGACAGCCCCAGGATCTTATATAACATTGCTGATAGGAATGGATTTTCCAGGATTGTCACGGCCGCAAAGTTGCCCAGGGCCTTCTGGTCGACCTCGGGTGAAGCCATCCAAATGAAGATGATTCCTGGATCCATAAATGCGGCGCAATGACCGGAACCATTAGCTTTGTCGGATGTCAATCGAAACATGGTGATAGGCATGGAACAGAACGAATTGGTACTACAGCCACCACGGTCATAGAGCCGTTGGGTTCTGCAAGCTCGTGGTAATGGAAGTATGAATTCTTTGGGAAAGGCAGTGCAGCTCTCTGCATTCCAGGATCGAGGCCACAACAAGACCAAGCGTTGAAAAAAACGGGCGAGCTTACCTCGAAGCGCGCACACAAACAGTAGATAAAATAAGAGCAGGCCGGTCCTACACAATATGACATTCCATGCTCGTTTCAGCGCTTAGAAGCGAAAAGGTAGGCTTTGATTCGCTTAGGCTCGGAATCAGGGGTGAAAACTCCGTAGATGCCCTGACAGTCAAGGCCGCATGCTTTTGGCGCCTATGTCTTCGAGTATCTTTTCGTTGGCGCTCCTAGTCTCGCAATTCTGATTCGAACCGAGAGCTCCACTGAAAGCGGTAGTGGTAGAAGCTGCTGAGCACCTACCAGAAGTTCCAATGGGGAGAGGATATGTTACATGTATAGCAAATCAATTGAGCCTCCCAATAAGCCGCCGGGGAATGTTAATGCTGTACAATGAGTTCGTGGAATCAATTGGCAGGGGCAGAAAAAATACGATGCAGAAAAATCTCAAGAAAAAGGAAATATGGCGTTGTCTGGTCAGTGCTTCGTCTGCGATCTCGGACGTGTGCAACTTGTGCCTCGAACAGCGCTGGGATGTACTCGGTGAGTCGGCTATCGCGAAGATCAACGCACGGACGGTCACAATATTTGGAGACAGAGACGGCGAGGAAGTGTTAGCGACACAATGACGAGCAGTGTACAGCAGTGAGGTCGAGGACGGAGGAATTGCGATTCAAATGTCGAGGACAGCTTGGATTCATCGTGTGCGAGTCGAGGGCGCCGCGGTAGAAAAATGAGTCGCCTGTCCTTCTTTGCCAGCAATGAGCTGGCAACTGAAAGACAATTGCTACCTGACAGTAGCAGGATGATGATTATTATGGGCTTAGGATGACTATTATTATCGAGCCTGGCCTGGGGGGTTAAAGACACGGGTTGCGCCTTGAGAAGGGTCAAGCGCAACTTGCAGCGGGCCAGTGGCTCGGTAAAAGCAGCACAGTTGGCCCCGAGAAAAAAGGAAGAATATCAGCCACAATTGATGAAAAGTGGATATCGCAAGGCGCAAAAGCAGAAGACAATCACAGAGTAAGCAGGCGAAAATCGTCTGCTCCGAAGGAATTGCTTGGCCAGTTTGAGGCAGATTGGGGGCGATGCGGTGACGTTGAAGGGATCGAGTCAGTCTGTAGATCGTGAGATTCGCTGTTTGTTAGTCTCGTAGACAGCCCTGGACTTTAGATAGTTTGAAGGCACATCTAGCACCAGGCGTCATAAGAATATCATCATCGTCATAGGCAGCATGAACAATAATTGCAGTCTACAGACTGGACGGCAAGTGGCAAGCTCAGCCATCAGACGGATGGGAGACGGACAAGTGGACAACGCATCAACCCTCTAGCTCGATACGTGTCAGAGCCCAACTGCTGATTTTTGTTAGACCTTGCAGAGGCTAACCAGCCCCGTCAGACACCAGAGCATGATAGGGTCTGTCGAGTGGATCTCCATTGAAAGCCTACTCCAGAGGGGCAAACCAGAGCGTCAAACCGCAATGCTTTACAGACAAAATGCTCCCGACTGCAATAAGATCCTGCGCGGTGCCTGGACAGCGGTCACCAGTGGGCGCTGGACGCGCCTGAGCCGCTGCTGCGACAGTTCGTTCGCTTGGGGCGCTGGTGGGGTTCAGCCTTCAGCGCCCGCGCGCTTCTTTAGCTTCGAGGGCAGCGGGTTGGGTCTCGGACAATGCGAGACTGACAGCTGGCAGACAGAGCCCGTTGCCAGCGTGGCAGCCGGGGATAAACAGCAAATCACAGCACTGCCAGATCGGCCTGACGAAAGGACCATGAATCCCGGGAGGCTGGTCGACTTGCAAACCCAACAGTGAGATTATTGGAGATCGGAGGAAGAAAGAATCTGGGAGACTCGTTTGACCGCCAATGCGGAGTAAAGAACATTGGACATTCTAGCCCAACAGTCACAGACACGGGACTGAGGCTCGTTAGAAGAGTGTCTGCTAATTTGGATGACAGCATTCTTGTTCTACTTGTCGCCGTCAATTTCCATGGTTAATTTTAGCAACCCTAAGAGGCGAACTGCCATGACTACACGATATTACCACAGCCGACCCATGACAGGAGCGGCTTCGTTCCCCTCAATTGCTATTACATCAATGGAGCTGGATTCAATGGTACCCTGCGGTCTGCTCATGAACAAGGGTACATAACATGAAAGCAGACACCAAAGCCGAGGTACTCAAAAACAGACAAGAAGATTCAGCGACCCGCCCAAACCATGACCGGCCAGCGACACTTATCCATCCTCATAAACCGCACGAGCTTAGCAACCTTCCTCAGTAGTTAGCCAATCACACCCAGAAAGCGTCGACAAGGGAGAGGGGGAACGTATAAGAAAAAAAAATGGGGGCCGTCCCTCGCAAGGGACGGCCGTTCACGAGCCCGTCCCAACAGAGGGCCATCCATCTCCTGAACACTAGACACCACGACAAAACCAGTCTGACATCACTTCGAACCCGATAGATATAGTTCCCGAACAAGCAGCAGACAAGCCTAGACTTTGAGCCTCACGCGAGAGAGGTCCCGCCGCGAGCTGGTAGCAGTATCCTGAGCGCGGAAGAGAACAGATTAGGAATCGACGCTGTGTCCGAAAGCGAGGAAGTTGGAGGATCAAGTCGGAGGAGCTTGGTGAACATGCTTGCAACATCACTGTCCATCTCACAATCTCCTATGAAGAGAATCGGTATGTTCGTTCAGCGGGCGTTGGCTCGGACTATTTGTCCAGACTCTCCGTACCGAGGGACCCAGTTCTTCCAAGGTTGCGAACATTTACCCCCACGGTGCTTGAACCTCTTGTGTGTGACAGAGTACCTCCAGGGACAAGTTTTTACTTTCCGTCCACGCTGCTAAGGTGGAGGGCGGCTAAATAACATCCATAAAAACCGCTTCGTGGCTCTCGAAGAGCAGGTGGGTGTCGGAGCCCATCGATCGATTTGCAATCTACATCGCAAAGAGATGGTTAACGCAGTGGATCGGACCTTTGAATAAAGCAAATCGGTGGCGGGTGCCTTGATTTGGGCTTCGCTAGCCTTCGAGAATGTAGAGCGGGCGAGACCGGGTTGGCAAAAAGATCGATACCGGAACGTGACAACAGGCCAGAATTCTTGGAGACAGTCTATGACTATCCAAGAGTCATACTTGCAGAGAAGCAATCAGCAAAACCTTGCTACAATCGAACACGTTGGCCAAAGATATGGTCCGGTTGATTCGATTGATTCCGACAAGTGGATTTTTCTATCGACAACTCGACTGTATGACTGTATGTAGGCAAGTCCGAAGACCACTGTTGAATCCCAATAAGATCGGGGTAACATGCAATGGTTCGCACTCGGGTCCGCATTGATGATAGCCGACGAAATACATCCGAAGATGCTCGATACAGTTCGCGCGGGTGATCCGCGGTCCCCTGGTCTCAGGCATAGAAAACCGTCCTTGTTGATCCGCATGAGTCCAGCATTGGATAACCGACGCGTGTCCGATTTCGAACTTGAAAACGCATGGTATTCCGTCTTTTAGTGCCTGTCGGCTCTGGAGGGCTGCCTTTCGTCAAAATGAATTGACTAGTAACAACCCCATGCTTCACTGCGAGGCGTTTTCAACCGACAAAGTTGGCTTAGGGTTAGATTCCCAATTCCGATCAAACAGTCGCCGCTCTACTCGAGCTTGTTGAGCATGTGTAATCGAAATCAGGGAGTTGTAGGAGGTACATCTGTAAGGACGCCTTTGAAGGCAAGAGGTGACACCGGAGGGGAGTTCGGACATCAGAGGGCGGGTTTCGACGCGAGAATCGTGAATTGAACAAATATCCAAGAGAGCCGAGGCCATGAGCAGTAACAAGCGAGAAGATCTCCTTAGAATTGGTTGAGCGGGACGATGCAGAAGCTGTGATGAGTAGAGAAGGAAGCCAAGCACCGCTAGGCGGGCCAACGGCGATGAGATGAGGCAGACGCGACGCGTAGTCATGTGACTTTTGGCATGATACCCCAGCCTAGCCTCTCAGGCAGCAAGCGAAGTTCTGCCTCGACATACCGCTCCCTAGCGCCGAGGCTTCAGGGACAGCTTCTCAAAGGTCAACCGCGTTCTCCCTCCAGCTTCGACACCTTCTACCTACTCTTGGGAGTACGGAACAATGCCTCGCAACCATGATTACTGAAGCTGCAAACCAGCAGAGGCGATCCAGGACTAAAGAACGGACCTTTCCTGGTGGATTACCCTCCCGGCAATGTCTTCACCCGGTGATCGCGGGGCTTCTGGGGAAATGTGCCTCAGGCAGCATACGCCCGCTGCCGTGATTGATTGCCGTCCTCGAGCATTCTCCGTTTGAATAGCCTCCCCTCTTCTACTGCTATCATTATTCTTGGTTATGTGGCATGTGAAGAATACCTCCTTCAAATCCTTGCGCCCATTGCGATCCATAACCCAGACAGTCAGGATGAAGCATCATTTGATGGTGGGCACCTGGACCCGTCCAGGCCGCATCTATACAGTCGCATTCGACGATGAAGCCCTGACGCTCGAATTGGTCAAGAAGACCGACATCCCAGAGGCTGAGCCGATATCCTGGATGACATTCTCCGTATGTTTTCGTTGCGCTGATTTTCAATTGAATGTCTGACAATTGCAGCATGACAAAAAAGCCATCTATGGCGCCGCCATGAAGAAGTGGAATAGCTTCGCCGTCAACAGCCCCACCGATATTGTTCATCAAGTGTCTCATCCCGTCGCAGGTCACCGTACGTCTTTAGCATACAGCTGTTATCGTCTCTGAATCTCACTGACAGTGCCCTCTTGCAGCATTGGCCGCCAACGAAGACACAAACACTCGTGCGATTTTCGTACTCGCAGCCCGCAAGCCCCCCTACAACGTATACGGAAACCCGTTTTACAAGTACGCTGGGTTTGGAAATGTTTTCTCGGTAGAGTCCGACGGTCGCCTGGCCAAGAACATTCAGAATTACGAGTATGAGCCCAACACCGGCATCCACGGCATGGTGTTTGATCCCACCGAGACCTACCTCTACTCTGCCGACCTACAGGCCAACAAGATCTGGACCCATCTCAAAGATGCAACGACGGGTGAATTGACTTTGGTCGACTGCCTTGAGGCTCCTGACCCCGGTGACCATCCTCGCTGGGTCGAGATTCACCCCAGCGGCAAGTATCTATATGCTCTGATGGAGGCTGGCAACCGGCTAGCCGTATACGTCATTGACGGGCGCACCAACAAGCCCGTCTTCACCCACATCACATACCCTCTGCTTCCCCCTGGTATGTCTTATTCCAAGATGAACTGCGTGTCTGTTCTCGTCTAATCCTGGCGCAGGCCTTCCCCCACGAAACAAGTACCGTGGCGACGTCACGTTCACCACCCGCAGCGGCGAATATCTCTTCGCAACTACCCGCAGCAACCACTTCGATGTCACAGGCTACATTACTGCCTTCAAGCTGGGACCGAACGGCAATATCGAACGCCAGCTCTGGATTCATCCCACATCCACCAGCGGCGGTCACTCGAACGCCGTGAGCCCGTGCGATTTCAGCGATGAGTGGTTGGCGCTCTGCGATGATCAGCTTGGTTTCGTGGAGATTTACAGATTCCGCGACGAGAATCTTTCCCGTGTGGCGCGCGTCGATATCCCGGAACAGGGATTCGGCATGAATGCGATATGGTATGACTGAATACATATAGATAAACCAATGAAACTAGTCAAACCTATATCGGCCCTAATTCATCTCTTTGGCTCTTTATCAAGTCGGCCTTTTGTCGATACAGTACCATTCGCTAGGGACCATCAACCACAAGTCGAAGCATTACCAACAACCCCCAACGTATTGTAGGCACGAGTTTAGTTTATCATGGTGAGCCCATTTCCATCCACGTCCGAGGCATGCAACGGCCATAGTCAATTAAGCGTAGCAAAAAGAGCCGTAAATATTGGTTTATCCAAACGCCAACTAATATACAGGTACCATTTTACAACAATACATCCTGCCCTTAAAAATCCGTAACCCGTCCCCCATAACTCCAATCCCCGCTCGCGCCCCATCTCAGGGGCTCGTTCTTGGGGCCTCCTATCTCCCCCGTCTTCGGATTCTTCTCGCCCTCAAACTCCGGCTTGAGGCCTTGTTTTGCATCGGGATGAAGCTCCTCCCCGTCGCCATTCGCCTCAATCTTTGCGCTTTGAGACGTGGACTCGGACTGCGGAGACTGGTTGACTTGCGGCGTGCTGAAAGCGCCCGTTGACTGTTTCTGTAGCTGCTCGAAGATCTTTTGGTCTTCTTCTGGGAGACGTGGAGGTGCGGGGCCTTGACGGAATGCGAAGGGCTTGGAATTGGAGGTCTCGGAGAGGTAGATGGAGGTGGTTGAGAGGGTGCGCGTGGGGTGGATGAGCTTTGTGCGAGTCAGAGCCCGGCGAGATAGTACGGAGAACGTCATGTTTGCGAGGAGAATTTGAACAATGTGAGTCACTGGGTTGGTTGAGTTGAGGTGGTAAGAGAATAGAGATGGGCGGTGGTAGTATGAGTCGAGGAAGAGTGCGGAGAGGCGGCGGAGGTGATCAGCCGAGCCGATATCGCTTTCTGGTATCTATCTCCGCCTCGTTTTTTGGATGCGCGATTTGTTCTCTCCCCCCCCACGATACTTTCTCCCTTCCTCTCACCCTTATTCTTCATATACTCGCTGGAATATTCGTATCATGTCATTTGTGCGCGCGGCGTCACGGCGATTGCCGCTCTCGAAGCTGGTCGTCTCCGCGCTTGAGTCACCGCTGCAACGGCGATTTGTCTCTGCGACCTCTAAAGCTCAGGTAGGCTGGTGATGATTCTAGTAGAAACAAGGATGCTAATGATGAGAAGAGCGCTGTTATCACACCGGACCCCGCTGCTGACTCCGTCTCCGTCTCCTTCATCAATGAGCGCGCACCGTACCTCGTCCCTACCTATGTCCGACCAAATCCGATCATGGTCAAGGGGAAAGGGTGTTACCTATGGGATATGGAGAACCGGCGGTACCTCGATCTTACAGCGGGTATTGCAGTTAACTCACTCGGTCACTGTGACCCGGAGATCTCGAAGATCATTGCTGAGCAGGTGCGCTGTGACAAGTTATGTTTTGACTCATAGTTTCTCATCAGTTGTGTATAGGCCGAAACCCTCCTTCACGCCTCGAACCTCTACCATAACGCCTGGATCGGTGCCCTCAGCAAAGACCTTATCACTCTCACCCGCGAGTCCGGTGGTATGCGCGACGCTGCCCAAGTCTTCATCGCCAACTCCGGTACCGAAGCCAACGAGGCGGCCATCAAGTTCGCCCGTAAGACCGGACGTGCTCGCGACCCCTCCGGTGCAAAGCACGAGATCGTCTCCTTCCACAACTCCTTCCACGGCCGTACAATGGGCGCCCTCTCCGCCACCCCGAACCCCAAATACCAGACTCCCTTCTCGCCTATGCTCCCCGGTTTCAAATACGGAACATACAACGATGTCGCACAGCTGCAAGAGCTCGTAACGGAGAAGACCAGCGGTGTAATCGTCGAGCCCATCCAGGGCGAGGGCGGCGTCAACGTCGCGACGCCCGAGTTCCTCTCCGCCCTGCGCAAGCGCTGCGACGAGGTTGGCGCCGTACTGATCTTCGATGAGATCCAATGCGGTCTCTCTCGAACCGGCAGCTTCTGGGCTCACGCCCACCCATCACTCGCACCTGCGTCCGGCGAGGCCGCACACCCCGATATCCTGACCACCGCCAAAGCGCTCGGCAACGGCATCCCCATCGGCGCGACCATCGTCTCCGGTAAGACCGTCGCCGACAACATCAAGGCCGGCGACCACGGAACCACCTTCGGCGGCAACCCCCTCGCGTGCCGCGTAGCCCACCACATCATCCACCGCCTCGCCGACCCAGCACTGCAAAAGTCCGTCCAGGACAAGTCGGCCCTCCTAGTCTCCGGCTTCGAAGCCCTGCAGAAGAAATTCCCCGACCTCGTCTCCGAAGTCCGCGGTCGCGGTCTCATTCTCGGCCTTCAGCTGTCAAAGGCATTCGCTCCAAAGGCTTCGGAGATCATCACTGCCGCTAGGGAACGGGGCATGCTTATCATTACCGCCGGCGAGGGGTGTCTTCGGTTTGTTCCTCCCTTGACGATCACGGAGGAGCAGTTGAAGACCGCGCTGAAGGTTCTAGAGCAAGCGTTTGAGGTTGTTGCGAAGGCTTAGAGTTGGGATTGTATGTATATTTGTTGTTCTTCTATCTATGGGTATATGATGTGTTGTCACTTGATGGTTCTTTTGTCTTCCGGATCGGAGTCCATATACACCGCTTAGCATTTCTATTCTGTTTTGGACTGTTGTTGGGAATTAGGTAGATAGTGATAGAGAAAAAGCAGCTTCATGTCTACTACTTCGCTAACAATTGCTATCCAATATCAAGAAATCTCGAATCTACTTCTACTCTGTACAAAGATGTTAAGGACAAGACGCTGTCGCGATCAGCGCGTGGAAAAGGCATGAAACCCGTGGGAATCAATGAGATTCACAAAGCCAGGGGGCTATCTTGTTGAGGCATCATTAATGCAACGGCCTCAGAATTATTTACATTCCAGGAATTGCATGAGGTTGGCTCGATTTAACCAAGGTATTTGACCCTCAGAAATAGTTGTCAGGCATACCCCGAGGTCCCCAAGGAGAGTTGACCCTTCTTGGCGTAGTGGTGAGCGTCCTGAGTATCCAAGTCGATGACGGTGCTGGTCACATAAATGGCATATTGAAGGGGGACCAATCTAAAGCACAACAAAAGAGATATATATTAATATTTGACCAAAACAATAACAACAACTAGACGTATCTGAACCTTGTACTCTAACCTAGTCAGTGGTTGACCTAGCATTCGTGTCAGCTTACATGTCAATGAATCGAGACCGTATCGAAACCGAGCTCTGTGCCAAACATATGGACCTCTATACCGTGAATCCGACCTAGACTCTGGCGGAGCGGTTTCTCGGCAGCACAGAAAAATAATCTGTCCGCGCGTTCAGCATTGGCAAAAGCATCCCTCACTGACACCTTTGCCCCAGGGGCGCTCTTAGGACCGGGTACGCTTTCCAAAACATACTCCACCCCGTTGAAAACGAGGATCTGATCCACCGGTGGATAGTCGAATGGATCCTTGAAGCTATAAAGCCGCGGGTCCTCCTGAGCCGTCATTAACCAGTCGATCCCGCGCAAGTAAGACCAAGGGGTATCGCGCGTCCGATGGAAAGCGAGGTCCTCGAATGCTTTTGCACCAGCACTCCTACGCCGCTTGATTTCTTCCTCGTGGACTAGCGATCTCATGAGCTTTTCGACTTCTGCTCGCGCGCTCCCCCTATCATCGGGTTGCTGGAAAGTCACGAAGACCTTCCATGCTGGATAATCTTTGTCACGGCTCCAGCCGTGGCACACGGCGTAGGTCGTACATCCTTGCCCTTTCAGACACTGGTGAAGCTGCTCGAAGAGTTCATTATGCCGTGAAATGCATGGAAGGTGCCCTATTAGGACATGAACTGATATCTGCTGGTCTTTGGTGTTACGATTCTCCATGGTTGCAGAGAAAGTCTAGATGAGGTTAGTTGGTGATCAAATACACTCTTCTCAAGAGGAAATGTCGGGGCTATTTATAACTACACGGTGATACTGATAAAACACAGGTTTGTTTCTGTCTTTCAATCTGCACTGCTTCTTAGATAAAGATGCGTACGATATTATCATTACTGTCTCTACCTTTGTTTTGGACCTTTAATTACGCCCCATGTTGCTTCATGGATTCTCGGTCCAAAAACTGGTGACGCGCGTCCACGAGCTCTGAGCTTTGTGAACATGGAAAAGCCTCATTCTGGGTTGCCACCATCTAAGATTGAGTTTGGGCTCTGTAGGACGATCTCTCTGGCGCTCCTTGCGTTGATGCGCGGATTATTTGGAAGGACATGCTGTCTACAGCTTTACGGATGGTCGGGGAGCCATAGACGACAAAGGACACTTACCAGGGAAATAGCTTGATACATCCAGACATGAAGAGACATGGGAAAAGTCCTCGCTGGGATGTCCTTACCTGAATCATCATGGGTATCTCCTCGAGTAGCCACGGACCCTGGCTTCGCAGAAATACTATTGTTTGAGTGCCAACTTATCTCTGCCCTCTAAAGACCCCGCTTCATTCTCTCTCTCTCTCTCTTTTTTTTTTTTTCAGTGGCACATCGTCCTTTGGTATGCTTAGCACAGGCCTGCGACGCCCGCCTCTAACTACCAGGAACAATGCATGCTATATCTTGGCTTACTGTCTACCAAAAATCACACAAAAGACTGGACGGGTGGTCTCTCCTGATGCAGCAGTGTTTTGCCGTTTGAGATGGGCTCTACAATATCCAGGACCACCTTTGCGAAGCGACAAAGAGCAGTTGCCAACGACAGCATGCAGCAGGGGAACCTGATGACATAGTATTATCCTGTTCGTGACCCCAAGTGCATGGTCAGGAGTCCTACTCTTGGACTTGCGGTACAAATCGGGTTGCCTTTCACGCGCCTTATGAGTTCACTCGTGACGAGTCCCCTTTCAACCCAATCGTCATCAATTCCATGCAAGCGTTTTTCTCTAAGGTTACAACTCTACAACATTCACCTGGAGGTATACCAAGATTAGTCTCGAGGCAAATTGGGGGAGTGTGGACCTTCAGGAGCAGGTGATAGCCAGTCAAGGTCATTCCACATTCCACCATGCTAGACAGCAAATGATGTACTAGACAGCTGGAAAATGAAAGATATCGATGTTTGGTTCGGTGGGCTCAGTGTCTTCTGGTGGGCGATTTCTTTCCATCGGCTGAGCTGCTACTAATCAGGGCAAGATAGGTATATTCCGCCAAAATTTTCATGTTTCGTGCAGCGAACTGGCTTGGGAATGGGTCTTTGTCGAAAATGGAGTAAACAAGCCTGAGGGGATTAAGGAACTTATGACAAGACGGGCAATGAGGGCTCGGGGCCTGCCGGATTGTCCTTAATGTGTTTGTTGGAAAGCTCTTGGTTATATTTTGGTACTCAATGAGATGTGAAGTAAGGCGAATGTACTTAATAAGCAGTGATCGAGGGCCGGGCAGAGAGTTAGCTAGCCCTAGGTAATGGGAGAAGGAACGAGGTTCAAAGCCCAGATACAACATTTAGCTTCATTTTCTACTCTAATCTCCCCTCGCTGATTCCCCTCTATCAGCCATACATACTATCTTAAGCCCATCGCAATTCTCCGTATTCGTACTCACCGTTCGCCCGAAATTCAAAGTATGTAGATACAAACTGAATCAGATGGAGTGACTGAGTCTGCCGTTTCGTTTACCCATATGCAACGTCCAGCTCACCTGCACCAATAACTTTCTGTCCCATTCTACGTCGAAACACACTGGAGGGATACTTCCAGGTCAGACCCTTCCTAGTTCTGTGAATCTCGTTCACAATCATACAGCCAGCCTGAAGGCGAAGTCCATCCATTGAGTGATTTATATCAATGAGCGGTCCGCTGAGGTATATGCATAGCCTAAGACAGCAAGATTGCCATTCACTGAGCAATTCCGTCCACAGTATCCTTCCATCTTGACCCTTTCGTGTCTCCAAGTCTGAGAGAGGCGCGTGTAGTATGCATCGTCGATAAACTAGTTTCAGGGTAATATATTCTTGACAGCCTTGATTAGCTGCCAACTCTACCGTGGCGGCTGGAGCCGTCGTTACGTCGACTGACCTAGGGCTTGATTTGCGTAGATCCACCTCTACTCATGACCCAAATTTGATATGTAGACTACTGAACTCAAGCCATGCTGTCTTTCTCGCGTCAGATAAGAACTTTTTGGGTAATAAATTTCTGACAAAAGTCGCGGAGTGCTTCGGGGGCTGGTTAGGGTGTTATCAGAATCTTCGACAAGGCCCTCTGTAGTCTAAAGCCCCCAGTCATGAATTACTGCCAATAGTCGAATCCTCTTACAGGACCCAAGCAGAGTATAACATGTTGGAAAAGAGATGACAAGTACCCAGAAGGAGGCACCCACGACTGGCTATGCGTTCTCGGCAGTTTCATGGGCCTAGTAGGAAGTTTAGGGCTAGTCAACTCAACCGGCACATTCCAGACATTCCTCGAATCCCACCAACTAAACCAGTATCAGTCCGGCGAGACGGGCTGGATATTGGTCTCTTCATCTTTTCTACTTTCTTCTGTGGCGTTCAGGTCGGGCCTATATTCGACGCTAGGGGCCCTCGGCTCTTGGTGATTCTGGGATTGATCTTGATCATGGCCATAATGGTCGGTGTTGGTTTCTGCCAGAAATACTGGCAGTTCATGTTGACTATTGAGGTTTTCGGTGGCATTGGGGCATTGCTTATCTTCACACCCTCAATCGCCGCTGACGGCCATTTCTTCCACTGGAAACACGGTCTCGCGACGGGCATCGCGGCGAGCGGGGGCTCGATAGGAGGCGTCATCATCCTGCTAATTCTCGAGAGCCTCTTTGATATACTTGGTTCCCACCTCGGGTCGTGGCGCTGGTATGCCTTGTATCCAACATCATCGCCAGCCTCCTAGTATCATCACGACTACCGACAAAACCTTTCTCCAGGGAAAATGTCTTCCCTGATTTTCGAATCCCCAAGGGACACAAGTTTCTCGTCATAGCGCCTTTGGCTTTCTCCATTGCATGGGGCTTGTTCATTCCGATTACGTACATCTCCTCTTACGCGTCATCCCACGGTCTCTCAACCAATCTCTCGATTCAACTCATCGCCATCCTCAACGCAGGTCCTTTCTTCGGAATAATTCTCCGCGGTTTTCTTGCTGATTCAATCGATTCAATCGGCCAATCAATACACTAATAATTACCGTGGCGTTCTGCCTCATTTGCAACGCGTGCCGCTCTTCTAATCGTTTACTGTGTTCTCTTCGGCTTCGCGAGTGGGTGTAATATCAGCTCCACGCCGGTATGTATAGGGCAGCTCTGTAGAGCAGAGAGCTACGAGTGCTACTATACGACTGCTTATACAATTGTTAGTATTAGGTACCTTGAGTTGATTGATCTTATCCGAGTCAAAGTACGTAGTTTGCGCGACACTGACAGTTAATAATGAATTTAGTACACCTACTGGGGTCCTGATTGCCGGTAAGATACTCTTATATGTCGTGGTTAGTATTGAAGTCGCCTACAGTCATCATATCTTCACCCCGGAAAGCCGAATAATGGCCATTAATTGCCTTATAATGTTTATTATCCCGCGAGACATGAGCTGGCCTCGGACCTGATAATGCCGGATTTGATAAATCTATAAGTTGCCGGGGGTGGGGGTCCCTTCACTTGCTCAAGGTCTATATAAAGCTATCCAGTCCTCCTTTGCATGTGTATAACAATTTTCCAACCACCAATTCCTTCCAAAACTATTATATTCGGATGCACTACACTCAACCAAGCCTAACTTATAGCCATGGACGTAACTCAGCAAGCCCCAAACCCTACCATAATAATATGGCATGGCGTATGTATGCTCTATTTACCTACATAACCTAAAGCCCTCCCTCTTCCTCTTCTTCCTCTACCAACCTACCTACCAACCTTTGAATTGAGAATAAATCAATAATCCAATTTGACTAACCCAGGACGGCCGTGAAAAAGCCTTCTAAAGGCAATCCTTTCAATCCCATCCCTGCAAAACCAACCCAGCGCAATCCTATCCGAAATCGACAGCTGGGCCGCCAAAAGCAACCACTGCGTGATGGCTATCGGGCCCGAGCGAAGCTCCTCTATAACAGACGTAATCCGCTCCACGCGCCCGATGATCATGGCTGAGCTCGGCGGGTATGTCAGGTATCCGGGAATTCTGTTCGGGGTGAGCTTTGATGTGCTGTTTGTGGATCATGTGGAAGAGTTGTATCTTGCTGATTTGAAGCTTCGTGAAAAGCTTGGGCTTGTGCGGTCTGGATCGGTTGTTGTTGCTGATAATGTTTCGTCGGAGAAAGGGAGAGAGTATGTGGCATGGGTTGAGGAGGGCAGTGATGGGTATGAGGCATGGAGGGTACCTTGTGCTTTCCCTAATGGGCGCGAGATGAGTACTAAGTCTGAGTCTGCTGTTGGGTGTCTTTGGCTGGTTTCTAGTAGGATGCTCCCTTGTTTTTGAAGAAGATTTAGGGCAGTGTTAGGTATATGACATCAGAGACACAATGGTTAAAGGTTGCCATGTTATGCCTATATGGCGCCCCTGCTGTTTATTTTCAATCCTGTGCTAGGCTTGGGACCGTAACGTAGAGAATATGTCTATCCACAGCTTCAGTAAACGATTATGGGTTTGGAAGCTACAAAGTGTAGCAATGCGATATGAGTAACTCCAGTCAGTTGATAGTTAGAACCTGGTTTTGAGGCATAAACTGAAAATCAGCATCATATGGTGTCCCCTCCCAAGCTCACCCAGCTCAGCTCAGCTCAACCCAACCCAGCCACCCACCTACCTCACTCACCAGTGACCACCGACGAACTCGAGACTCAAAGCCAAAGGCACCCGTGTAGCCCACATCCCCTCCGCCGCACGAACAACCCAACAAGAACCGGTCTGTGCTGCAGTTCTGGACGGGCTCTATGCACGGGAATGGCCCGTCGATCGCGATCGAGCCAATAATGGGCGGGGAATTCACCGACAGTGACGAGTCCGGGTATGGGAGAAAAAGCAAGCAGCCCTATGGCGAATGTGAGTTGCAGCTTTGCGTGGACCAGGAGGGGAGTGGAATTTGGTATTCTGCCCGGACATAAGCGCTCGCTGTTCAGTTGCGGTGCGGATTCTACTCTGCGGTGTTGCTCGTTTCTTATCTCTTGTTTCTTGTTTTCAAACTTGCTGGCCGTATCTGCGTTACTTGACTACCACAGTTTCTACAAGTTCTGCTTCAGGCACGATGGTCCTCGCTCTATGGGCACTCGCTGCAGCTACCGCTGCCGCTCTAATGCCGGCAGTGGCTTCTCTCGACCACGGCCACACCCACACTTCTGGCACGATGCTTTCAGTCAGTCAATTGGACTGGGAAGTCTTCAACGCAAGTGTTTCAGGGCGGTTGCATGATGGGATTCCGATGCTTGCGCCTTGCTATGGTTCTTACGATGGAGGGGAGCAGGTAGTATTTGACTTTCATTCATTCCTTCTTGCAGGTCAGCTTCAAGACCCTAAAACGGTGGCTAATAAATCATCCTTGCAGACCCTCAACACCGAAACATGCTCCATCCTTCAAGGAAACCGGCAAGATCACCTCTTCGTCTCGGACCAATTCGGCGGGTACCAAGAGTCGAACTGGGCCGGGTGTCAGGCGAGCGGCGACAATTGCGCGATGAAGATGACCGTTCCGGATCTGGATACGCCCACAGAGAGGGAGTGTTTGCAGGGGAGTGTTCCGAGGCGGTATGTTGATGCGCGGGGCGTGGAGGATGTGCAGCGTACGTTGGCGTTCGCGCGGGAGAAGGGGTTGAGACTGGTGGTTAAGAATACTGGACATGATTATCGCGGGAGAAGCTCGGCGCCGGAGTCATTTGCGCTTTGGTGGGTTATTTCTCGTTCAGACGGCTGTTATGGTTTTGGGTATTCTGGCTGACGGTGTAGGACGCATAATATTCAACCTCCTATCGAACTAACGGAGAACTTCATCCCGGACGAATGCTCGGACGAGGTCGGCGACGTGATCACCTTTGGCGCGGGACAGCAGTTCGGCGGAGTCTACGAATTTGCAAATGCCCATGGCTACCGGGTTGTCGGCGGCACCTCTCCCAGTGTCGGCATCGCGGGGGGCTGGACAGCCGGAGGTGGACACAGCATGTTATCCAACGAACTTGGACTCGGCGTCGACAATGTGCAGCAGATAAATGCCTTCCTTCCGAACGGAACCTACATTACGGCCAACCGTTGCCAGAACCAGGACATCTTCTTCGCTCTTCGAGGCGGCGGTGGCGGGACTTTTGGTGTGGTAACTGAAATGAGCTACTCTGTCCATCCCAAGAAGCCGATGCAGTTTGCTCGAGTCTCTATTGCCGGGATCAACGAGGATGTCATATCCGAGTTCTTTTCGATCGTCGTTGCAAATGCTGATCGATGGGCAGCTGAGGGGTGGGGAGGGTACATCATCCCTGCTGCAGTTGGAGGGGCGTCAACCGTTTCCTTGGGAACGACCATGTTGGATCTCCCAAAAGCAAAGGCTTCCATGCGGCCTCTCTTCGATCTTGCAGGTAAGCCTGCCGATTCGGGAACGCTGGGAAATGCGAGCGTCATCACCGCCGACTACCACAATATCCTGCAAGCCATCATCGCGCGTGAAGAGAAATTAATCTTCCCCAGTTCAGCCCTCGCTTTCTCGTCTCGTCTCGTTCCCCGAGAGTCCTTCGACGCCGACAATCAGCAGCAGCTCGCGTCGACTTTGCACGATATCCTGACAGCAGCACGGGAGCAAGCCGTGGATGCATCCTCCACATTGCTCATCTACGCAGTGGCGCCTAGTCTGTACTCCCGGACAATGCCAGAGAGCGACCTCCCCGGGGGCACGGGCGCATCATCGGTCACACCAGCCTGGCGCAACGGGCTCTGGCACATAATCTTCACGCGGCAATTTGACGGCACAACTACCGAGCCAAGCGCGGTTCAACACATCTGGCAGACGACGCATGACATCATAAACCCTTTGCGAGATCTCACGCCTAGCGGTGGTGCGTATCAGAACGAAGCCGATCCTTTCGAACCGAATCCAATCGAGTCTTTCTGGGGGCGGGAGAACTATGAGAGGCTTCTCCGGATCAAGCGTGAGGTCGACCCGACGAATCTGCTGACTGTCCACGGAGGTATTGGCTGGGACGAGGCTGATGAACGATATAGCTGCTATCCTGACATTAAAGTCTGAACTACTCTCTTACTTGGCACCTAGTAGAATCGTTGGAGCGGTAGCTGACATCTTTTCATCTAGGTCTCGTCGGCTGAAGCTGCCTCTCCAACGACCAGGGCAACGAAAGATGAGCTTTGAGGTCCAGAACTGAGCGTTCAATGCCGAATCTATTGTTGGTATTTGGTGACATACTCCACGAATTGGATGAGTTGTTCTGAGATGGCGATTACTGTGATTTCTCGGCATTGTTGACGAGTGTTTCGACCTCCTGTTCAGTCCATCGGTGGAACAACTTTTTCGGATCGGATAGTGCTCCAATAGCAGACTGCACATGTAAAACTGGAACATCGAATTCGTAGACGTCCTTCCATTCCTTGTTGCCCGGGACCATGATGTCCACCTCCGAGTAATCGAATGGCCGCCGCTTATGTAGTTGGGTCACGGTGTTTTTGGCGGTATCGCAGAGCCCGCAGCCGGCACGAGTGAACAGCGTGACTCGAGCGGCTTGGAGGAGATGAGCTGTAGGAAACATTATATAAATGCGTGAGTTATGGGTGAGTGTTCTGGAGGGAACGTAAGTTGAGTTGTTGAGTGGCAGAACCCGACCGGATGGTAATGGAACCTTCGAGCTTCCCCAGACTAAACCGCTTTGGGCTCTGACGACCAGCAGCTGCTCGACAATCACTTCTCCCCCACCTTCTCCTTCTTCTCCCTGTCCTCGTCAAAAGGCATCAAGTCTCTTTGGTTGCGGTATTGCATTAACTCCATCGCGTCATGGCCACAAAGTGCGTCCACAAAGGCTGCGGGAAGGTGTTCACCGACCCGGACGAGCCCTGCCTCTACCACCCGGGCCCGCCCGTCTTCCACGAAGGTCAGAAAGGTAAGTAGACATTCTCGCCGCTTTGTCTGATTCGGTATTGGGGGAGATTCACTCGCAAGTACCCTCTGAGTTAGTGGCCTTTCGAGACCGTGGCTAACACTCCCTCGTCGAATCAGGCTGGAACTGCTGCAAGCCCCGCGTGCTTACCTTCGAGGAGTTTATGGATATTCCGCCATGCACGACGGGAAAACACTCAACTGTTGACGATACCCCCGCTCCGGCTCAGAAGAAGAGCGAACCGACCGAGACTCCCATTGCTGCGCCCACTCCTGCTCGCCCTCCGGTTCCTGCCTCATCTAGTGTGCCCCAACCCGCTCATTCGCCTGCTATCCCGCCTCCGTCGAATGCGCCGTCACCTGCTCCTGAAGAGCCTGAGTCGGATGACCCTGAGATTGCGATCCCTGATAATGCTACGTGCCGAAGGAAGGGCTGTGGCGCTGCCTATAACCCGAGTGTGTCGCGCGAGGAGGAGAAGTGTGTCCATCACCCCGGGGTGCCAGTTTTCCATGAGGGAAGTAAGGGCTGGTCATGCTGTAAGAGGCGGGTACTGGAATTCGATGCATTCTTGAAGATCGAAGGCTGCACGGAGAAGAAGAAGCATCTGTTCGTCGGAAAGGGCAAGCCAGCTGGTGAGGAGAAGGTAGACACAGTCAGGTATGTTCGGTCGTCCTTTCTCATCGTACTCAGCTAACGATTGTCAGGAACGACTTTTACCAAACAGCAACATCGGTCAATGTCTCCCTATATCTGAAGAAAATCGACAAGGAAAACGCCAAGGTCGAATTCACATCTACCGGCATCACCCTCGACCTCCCGACTACGGATAACAAGCGGCACAAGGACAGTTTCGAGTTCTTTGCATCGATCGATCCCGAGCAATCCAAGTTCCGTGTGCTGGGCACGAAGCTGGAGTTGACGCTGGTCAAGGGTGATGGAACGAGCTGGCCGGTGCTACGGAAAGACGACCGGTGGACTGGGGAGCGCATCCAGATTGGCAGTGCTGGAAGGGCTTAGAACTCGACTTCGACATCGAGGCTAATATGAATCACGTATCACGTATAGCATGCATCAATGTTTTGGTTCGCAGTCTATTCTTGTGGTAGCAATCGGTCCGCGATCAGACCGTGAACTCGGCATCCCGACGGCGTAAGACATGGGCCCAAATTGTTGCCCGCAAGATCCACGAACGATCGCAGACACTTCCTGTCAACGCGATACGGAAACTCTGCAAGTTCGCTGTCCGCATAGCGTATAGCAAAGCAATCCATCACCGCCTGTTTGACTGCCGCGAGTAGACTACATATGCTTACATTTGACCACCAACCCAACGCAACTACGAACACAACCAAAACCGATGATAAAAGGTGTCGCGCCCCCTCCACAGCCAAAGCCCATGGATGTCCAGAAGGACACCTAGCCCAGCCATAGATTGTAAGGGAAAAAGAAGGACGCGTCCGCACGATCACTCTCCAGAGCTGGGAACGGAAGGAAACCCACAGAGAAATAGTAAATAAATCCCAAAGAATAACCCTCAGCGAGCCGCCGTAGCGGAGCTCCGGTTTTTTAACGAATTTACATGATAAGTAAACCGCTACTGATGATGGAGAAAGAAAAAAAAAAAGATGAAAGGAAGGGAAGGATTTTGCGCTTTTATAGCGTGCTGGTGTCGGGGCGCTAGCGTGGATGCGGTTAGATCGGGAGAAATTTTTTCCAGAAGGAAGGTTCTGGTTTTTTCGGGTGGTGAGGGTTTGGGGGCTTCAAATGTCAGGTGACTCGGAGTGGCGGCCAAGGTAGGCGGTTGTGAGCGGCAGAATGGAGGAGGGGAATCACATGTAAATGGCGGGGCTAGACTCAAATGGGGTTAGTGGGACCTTCCTTGTCTATTGACGTTCTCCTGACCAACTGACAACTCTGGCATCCCACGAGTTGATCCATGCTACACCACTAACGAGGAGCATCCTCTGGATAAGCGATGATTGCATCATAAGGCTGTCCTTATTTTCTGTATAACAAACAAACTAAGTTCTCACTGCCAAGCCGTTATTCACCAAGGCAAAGAGTAACTAACCTGTTGTGGCACCAGGGACCAAACGAAGAGGGGCGCCTCAGCTCTCCAATCACGGTCAAGGAGGCACGAGACCACTCACCGTTAAGGCCAGAGCCTTGACGACATCCTCTGTCTCCTCTTCTGCCCCCTTTCAGTCCCGACTCCTGCTCTCGATTTTATTTCTTCCTCAGCCCCCTAACTGCCTTGAACTTTTTCCAACGCGGAGAGCGATCTACATCAACACCACCCTCACCGTGTGCAATCGCCGGTCGATCTGTGCTCGTTGAGAATTTCTGGTGCCTATTTCCGGTTCCTGAGCCGTACCGCAGCTCAACTACCTTGTGAGTGCAGCTGTCGCTTGATGTGGTTTGGTGATGCTGACTGCCTGAGTCTCTAGATTTACCTCTCCTGTACATACCCGCCCACGATATGGGATCCGTTAACGGCATGCACGTCCTCGCCCCTGCCCCTCGCTTTATCCCTCAGTCATACAACCATGCGGACTCACATGCTTCGGCCCTACGGCTTATCCTGACGTTGAACCCTCACTGGGAGGGACTAGAGAACAATGTCGAGTTCGTACGGTTCACGGACGGTATCACCAATACTGTGTGTTCCCCAGTGGCACCACTGAAACAACACGACTAACTCTCGCAGCTCTTCAAAGCTGTAAACCGCAAAGCGGGCTTGACAGAAGCGGAGATAGACAACGAAGCAGTACTGATGAGAGCGTACGGTAATCATACAGAAATCCTCATAGACCGCGAAAGTATGCGATGCCGGACCCCTCTTGCCCAATGCGACATATGCTAAGTAGAATGGTCCATCTACAGGAGAAACGAACTCGCATGCCCTTCTCGCCAGCTATGGCTTAGCCCCTTCTCTCCTGGCTCGATTTAAGAATGGTCTCCTCTACCGGTTCATTCGCGGCCGGCCGGCGTCCCATGAGGATTTGGCGACGGAAAACGTATGGCGCGGTGTCGCTCGCAGACTGGGCCAGTGGCATTCCGTTCTCCCCATCAGCATCGCCAGTACAGTTCCTACATCAGGGAAAGAGACTTCGCTCCTAGACTCTGTAGAAGTGTCCGCGGATGGACAACCTGTCAAGGCGGACGATTTGAATCTCATTCAACCTCGACGGCCAGGCCCAAATCTTTGGTCTGTGCTGCAGAAGTGGATCCTTGCGCTGCCTATATGTACTGAGACGCAGCGTCAGAGACGGCGAAGTCTGCAGACAGAGCTGAGGCGGGTGGTGCGAGAGTTCGACCACGGCAACGGACTAGGAGATGACGGGGTAGGTTACTTTTTTTTGGCCAAAGTAATACATGAGCTAACAGTACTAGTTGGTATTCGGACACTGCGACCTTTTATGCGGAAACGTCATCATTCTCTCGCCAGAAGAGCGAGCAGCCGATGGCGCGGAAACGGTAAACTTCATCGACTACGAATACGCTACGCCGTCACCCGCAGCCTTTGATATCGCCAACCACTTCGCCGAATGGGGCGGTTTTGACTGCGACTACACCATGATGCCGACGCGCACGGTCCGCCGCCAATTCTTGACCGAATATGTGCGCAGCTATGCACAGCATCAGGGGATATCGGAACCATCGCAACCGGAAATTGTGGATAAGCTGTGCGAAGAGGTGGATCGCTTCCGGGGGCTGCCTGGTTTGTACTGGTGAGCTTTACACTATCAGAAATACGATTCAGAAGGCTAATCGAAACAGGGGCATCTGGGCACTGATCCAAGCACAAATCTCACAAATCGATTTCGACTATGCCTCGTACGCCGAGACGCGACTAGGCGAGTATTACGCATGGCGAGCCGAGACGGACGGGACACAAGAAGGCAAGGAAAAGCCCTTGCGGGAACGACGGTGGGCTGAGGCTTAGACGACCTCGTAGATTCTGTTCAACATCGCAGTGACATATTTGTAAAACGGATGACTTCAACAGCGTGCATGCATCAATTATTCATATATCTTTACATGCTAGACAGCCTAGACAGCATCTTTAATAAAAGCTTCAATTCCCGCTATTTGATATTTACAGATATTTACAACCGATGCTGAACAGCCACAGCCGGGCCCTCCTCCACCATCTTCCTCTTCCCACCTCCACTCACACCCCCAACAACAGGCCTCGGAACAACAACATCCAACCCCAAAGCCTCCACAACCCTCCTCCAACTCTCCATCCCCCGTTCAGCATGCTCAGCTACCGTCTCCGGCCGGGCATCATTACAAGTCCTCGAAAAAAGCTCCAAACTAACCCACCCCTCAAACCCAACCTCAAAGAACGTCCTCGCGATCTCCAAAACAGGCAAATACCCACCCCTCTCCTCCTCACACGGAAACAGCCTCGCATTGCGCGACCAGTTCATGCGCGCCGGCTGACCCGCCACAAAAAACTCATGCCTTTCATCTAGCGGCGCAGAGAGCCGTTCCCCGTCCACGAGCTGGATGTAGAAAACCTTAGATAGGTCTAGTTCCCCGCTCTTTACCTTCTCCCGGAGGGTGTCCATCGAGCGCGTAACGGCCTCTTCGGCGTGTTCTGTTTTCCCAGTGGCGCTTGTAGGGTCCGCGTAGATTCTTCCCGCGATATTGAAACTATCCAGGCAGAGACCGAAATTGGGTCTGTCGACGCGCCGGACAACCTCCCAGGATGCTTCCCACGTTTCGATGTGCGTAGACCAGCAGAGCGCTTCGTAGACGAAGCGGAATCCTTGGCGGGCGCCGATATCAGATATCCTCTGTAGATCGGAGACAATGACCTCTATATCCCCCGTTGTTCGCGGCAATCCGGTTTCCGGGTGAGGCTGTAAGAAGTTCGCGGGGATTTGAATAAGATCTGTACCCAGTATCCTCGAGAGCTCAAACCAGAGCGGTAACTTTTCATTTACCAAGTACTCTGTTTGATTCCTGTCCAGCAAACCCTCAAAGAATCCAAACGGCTGGAGGCAGATGATGTGCAGGTTCAAACTTTGCGCGAGGGACGAGGTATATTTTGCTGCAGAGTGCAGGGATCCGTCGAAGCGGGTGATTGCGAAGTGCGTGAGGTCGTCTATGAAGAGTTCGATTCCGGCGTAGCCGTAGGATGCGGCGGTTTGGAGTTTTTGGTCTAGTCCGTGCAGGCCGGGCTTTGAGAGGGACATTGTGGGAATCGCGATTTTGAGGTTCGGCATTTTGACGGTTGATTTGGTAGGTAGGTCTGGATAGGATGATGGTGGGGTATATGTTGAGGAGATCAGAGGGAGAGAGAAGTTGTCTAATTAAACTTGTTTGCTGTGGCTGAAGCATGCAGATCAAGCAAAAGCAATAAGGAAGAACAGCCGAGAAGGGTGGCTAGCTGAAGGACGCGAAGATCGGACGCGGTAGAGTCTAAATATAACGATCATCAAAAGTTGTACGACAGCAGGCGCTTAGGGTCGGGAATAATATAAGTAGAGTGATTTCTGGGGATGTTGATATCAGCAAGTATACAGCCCGGCTAAACGCTGCCACCTGCCTGGCTGCGGGTGAGCGTTTTCCCCAAGCCCTAGTACTATGTACCCCCAACGTGGTCGGTGGTCGTACGACAGGGTCGCGATGGGGCGGTCGGTCGGGCGATTAAGTTGCAGATGATGATCTCCATCTGCAATTGAACTTTAATTTGTCTTGCGTTTCGGAGAGTTTCTAGAAGGCGAGTTGATGTAGACTGTAGACTACTATTCTGTATGCAGCCCCAAGCAAGGGCGGCTACCAGCGGCCAGACTGCAATTCCCCACTCCACCTCGTCGTCCCCAATATTCTTCCCCTCTTCTCGTCTTCAAACTTCTCCAGTCCGAGAATCTGAGTACACCATCACAATGACCTGCCCCATCCCCCAAGCCGAGCTCGACGAGATCTACGCCTTCGCGATCGACCTCGCCCGCAAAGCAGGCGCGCTGCTCGTCGAGCGCATCGAAGAGCGCAACTCCGAGCAGGTCTACGCCGAGAAGGAGAATGCTGTTGATCTGGTGACTCAAACGGATGAAGGTAGGTAATCTGAAAATACTCCGAGTTTGTTCGAAGAAGGGCAGATGCTCAAGGAAGTAAGATGTCGAATCACTCATTAAAACCGCCATAAACAATAAATACCCCCACCACCGTTTCCTCGGCGAAGAAACCTACGCGAAGGGCCAGTCGCGCGAGTATCTCATTGATGAGAAGCCGACATGGTGTGTTGATCCGTTGGATGGTATGGTACTCCCCTTTCACCTGATGGATTCAAACGCGCGCCACTGATTGGTCTCTAGGAACGGTCAACTTCACGCACGCCTTCCCCATGTTCTGCGTTTCAATCGGGCTTATCGTAAACCACCACCCGGTAATCGGGGTAATCTATGCCCCCCTCCTAGACCAGCTCTTTTCCTCGTGTCTTAACCGCGGCGCATGGCTAAACGAGTCGCGCCAACTACCGTTAATACGCAAACCGGCTATCCCGCCTCTACCGCCAACCGCGCCGTCAAAATGTATTTTTGCGTGTGAGTGGGGGAAGGATAGGCGGGATATTGCGGGTGGGAATCTAGAAAGGAAGATTGAGAGTTTTACGACGCTGGCAATGGAACGGGAGGCCAGGGGTGGGTTGGGCGGAATGGTCCATGGGGTTAGGAGTTTGGGGAGCGCGACGATGGATTTGGCGTATACGGCTATGGGGACTGTGGATGTTTGGTGGGAGGGGGGTTGTTGGGAGTGGTATGTTTTCACTATATCCTTAATAGGTATTTGGGTTGTTTAGCAGGCTGGGCTAATTTGGTTTGTCTTGCAGGGATGTCGCAGCGGGTATAGCCATCTTGCTTGAAGCCGGGGGCTTAGTTACGACGGCAAATCCGCCTGACGATATAGATGGGCCAATTGAGTCCGTGAAGTTGGGGAGTCGGTTGTATTTGGCTGTTCGGTATGTCGCCCACCCTCCCTCGATACATGAGTTGGAGCGTGCTAATCAATGGGTTAGACCCGCCGGCCCATCAGCTACAGAAACAGGACGCCAGACGCAGGAACGAACAGTGCGGGAAGTCTGGCGTCGTGTTCGGCAGCTGGATTATACTAGACCCGGATTACAAACTTCTTCAACGTGAACATAAACATAAGATAGCATTTAGATCTATATACAATGCATGCAGGGCTCTGAATCAAATCTCATCTGTATCTATTCCACAGCACACCACCTCATCTTCTCACCGAACGTAGAAAACCCTACAAATTCGACGCCGCCGCCCTCGATCTCTCCTCAACAGCCGACTTCACAAACCCCTTAACCTTCTCTACCAACCCAGGCACGTTAACCACATCCGTCCCCGTCCAAAGCCTCGCCTGCTCAAGACCCTGCCAAATAAGCGCCTCAGAGCCCAAAATAACCTTCCACCGCGCATCCACCGCCATCTGCGCGATTTCCGTCCACGGAGACGGGTGGTAACACATCTCCAGAATCACCCCCTGGTCAACCGAGTGCGTTTGCGCGTTCAATAGCGCAAGTAGTGTTTCGCGCGCTGTGATCTCGGATTCTGTGGTGGGTGGGTAGTTTGGGATTCCGGAGACGATAGCAACGGGGGCGTCGAGGGTTACTGCGGTTTTGGGGTCGGGGACAGGGATGAGCGGCGCGATGGTGGTAGAGTCTGGGTTTCGAGCTTTGTCCTCGGCCAGGATGGCGGATACTTCTGCCTCGTCGCGGTTCACGATGTAGATCTTGCTGACGCGGAGCCATTTCCTCAGGACGTAGATTGCTGTGCGAGCTGTGCCGCCGCCACCGACGATGAGGGCGGGTTTGCCTCTGAAGTGGGAAGCGCCGTTTGGCGAGTTCTGGACCAGAGCCTCGCGGATCCCGATGCAGTCTGTGTTCGTCCCAACATACTCATACTCGGCTTCACGCTTCCCCTTGGCCTTCCGTAGAAAGATGGTATTGCACGCCCCCGCCATGCGCGCATCCTCAGTGAGATCATCGAGGTGGTTCATGATCGCGACCTTGTGTGGCATTGTGACGGAGGACCCCACGAACTTCGGGTTCGCCTTAATAGATGAGAGGAATGTCGAGATCTCGGGGGACTTTGTGTATGTTGTTCCATTTGGCGTAGAGAGGGGGATCTGTGTCCAGTTTAGGCCGAGCGCGTTGTAGACTGTTTGGTGCAGTGGTGGGGAGAGCGAGTTGCGCAGCGGGTGGCCGTAGAGATAGGCGATGCCGTCACGGTCGGAGGGGGTGGTGATGGGTTCCATGTTGACACTGTCTTGACTTTTTTCTTGGGATTGGATTCGAAATGCGTTGTCGCAAGTCAAGTCTGGGGAGACGGAGATATTTATGTAGGAAATTGTTTAGCCGGGCATGATCGCAGTGTCCACTGGTGGCGGGAGAACGCTTCCCCCCAGCGGATCCGGCAGAGACTGCTCGCTTAATGGGCTCCCCGTGGGGTTCCAGCAGGTCGGGGTCTTTCGTTTAATGCATTTTAGCTCAGATTGAGTGGGTGGTAAACATTTCCCCACAATATCTGATTCCGAGATGGAATTGGAAAATCCCTGGCGAGTTCCCTTTACCCAGCCAAGGATTCCTAGTCGGAGTCGTTCTCCTCGGCGTATATAAACCCTACCCCGGTTCTTCTCTCACGCTGTCTTCTTCCGCTCACCGTCTCCTCCCTTCTTCCATTCTTAGGTATCTATCTGTGATAGGCCGTCACCATGTCGATTCTCTCACTGGTCGAAGACCGCCCAACCCCCTCCGAGGTCTACAACTGGCGCGTCTATCTCCTCGCGGCCGTCGCCTCCTTCACATCATGCATGATCGGCTACGACAGCGCCTTCATCGGCACAACCCTGTCTCTGCAATCCTTCCAGGACGAATTCAACTGGGAATCGCTCAACTCCGATCTCATCTCCGCAAACATCGTCTCCCTCTACCAGGCGGGCGCCTTCTTTGGCGCCCTCTTCGCCTACCCCATTGGCCACTTCTGGGGTCGGCGATGGGGCCTTATGTTTTCCGCCCTGATCTTCTTTCTAGGCGCGGGCATGATGCTCGGTGCTAATGGGGATCGGGGCCTAGGACTCATCTATGGTGGGCGGGTCCTGGCGGGCATTGGGGTCGGTGCGGGCTCGAATATCTGTCCGATTTATATCTCTGAGATGGCGCCGCCTGCTATTCGAGGACGCCTTGTTGGTGTTTATGAGCTTGGTTGGCAGCTTGGTGGGGTTGTCGGGTTTTGGATTAACGTGTGTTCTCCTTCATTTCCTCACTTCTCTTCTATTAGGTACAGTGTACTAATGCAGTGAGCGCAGTACGGTGTCGACGAAACCCTCGCCCCGAGCCACAAGCAATGGATCATCCCCTTCGCAGTGCAACTAATCCCCGCGGGCCTCTTGATCATCGGCGCCCTGTTCATCCGCGAATCCCCGCGCTGGCTCTTCCTCCGCGGCCATCGCGAAAAGGGCATCGAAACCCTCGCGTGGATCCGCAACCTCGACGCCTCGCACATCTACATGATGGAGGAAGTCAACATGATCGACCAGAGCCTCGAGCAGCAGCGCACCAAAATCGGGCTTGGCTTCTGGAAGCCGTTCAAAGCAGCCTGGACAAACAAGCGCATTCTCTACCGGCTCTTCCTCGGATCCATGCTCTTCCTCTGGCAGAATGGATCGGGCATCAACGCGATAAATTACTACTCCCCTCGCGTCTTCGCCTCGATCGGCGTTACCGGTGGAAACACTTCCTTGCTGACGACTGGTATATTTGGCGTCGTGAAGGCCGTTATTACGTTCGTCTGGCTGCTCTATTTGATTGACCATATGGGCCGCCGGATGCTGCTGCTTGTTGGTGCAGCGGGTGGTTCAGTCTGTCTTTGGTTTGTGGGGGCTTATATCAAGATCGCGAAGCCCGAGAATAACCCCGAAGGAACGGAGCTGGACTCTGGTGGGATCGCGGCGATTTTCTTCTTTTATCTGTGGACGGCGTTCTACACGCCGAGTTGGAACGGGACGCCGTGGGTTATTAACTCTGTATGTCTCCCTCCCCTCCCTTCACCAAAAAAAAAGCAAAGTTAATGAATTCGATTGCTATTAGGAAATGTTCGACCCCACAGTCCGCTCTCTCGCCCAAGCCTGCGCCGCCGCCTCAAACTGGCTCTGGAACTTCCTGATTTCTCGCTTCACGCCGCAGATGTTCACGAGCATGGGGTACGGCGTGTACTTTTTCTTCGCGTCGCTGATGATCTGCTCGATTGTGTTTGTTTACTTCCTCATCCCTGAGACCAAGGGGATTCCGCTCGAGACCATGGAGATTCTCTTTGAGAAGAAGCCTGTTTGGAGGGCGCACTCGCAGGTCCTGAGGGAGCTGAGGGAGAATGAGGAGGCATTCAGGGAGGGGATTGAGGATGGGACGGTTGGGTTTGGGAAGGGACAGGTGCAGCAGGTTGAGAAAGCCTAGGGTATATATTACGTAGGCTGGTGAGAGTGAGGGGTGGGTGGGTCGATATATTGTTATTCATATGCAATCATGATTTGGTATATATAAACATATATATACTGTGTTCAGATGTTGTTGCTGCTTCAATTTAGGGTGGGATATACCTAAAACGGTACATACATACTCACTCGATGACTTCAGTCAATCAACCAACTGGCTTCTCGAGGCGTTTTATCCATCGTCATAAGCGTTTGTTTAACCCCGCGCTCTCGTTTCTGCCCAGTCCCTAGAGGTACCAATTCTTTACGTGCTGTGTATACTTATCCGGGCATCCGACAAGGATGAACTTTGTATGCACCACGCCGCCATCTCCGTTTGCGCTCCCGCCCGCTTTCACGTATATAAAGAAGCCCATTTCCCTTTTTCGTGGGTAGCTAACTACGTTCTAGTACACGTTCCCTGTCATTCTCTACTCTAAATGATCTCTGTAATGCGTACAGCTACTCATTACTGGCTTCATCAATTCAGCACCGCGGATTAACCTCTCCATTTCTAATAGAGAGGAGGAGGTATAGCCATGCCAATCATTGACTAGACAGCGCAAATTCCTTCCCTTTTCACCCTACTCTCTACCCGTCAACTGGAATCTCAACGGGCCTCCCACTCTCCATACTCTCCCTAACCCCCCTTACAACCTTGAGCGCCCGAACCCCATCCTCCACAGAACACTTTACCTCCTCTTCGCCCTTACAAACACGCACGAAATGCTCCCACTGTTTATCAAACGGCTTCACATCTTTCCCGCCAACGGGGGCTTTCTGTACATCTAATGGTACGTTCCACCCTTTCTCTTGTTCCTTCTCCTGTCCCGATTTCAATCGGACGTTGTTATTGTTATAACTCCACACCGTCAAATCCGGAAAACTCAAACTCCCCCTACTTCCAAAAACACGATAACAATCACTCGCCGACACCGCACTATCCACACCCGGGATAGTAGGATTCTCCCCTGTCCCCGTCTCAAAATTCAACGGGGACGGCGCAGCATCACAAACCAGGACCGTCCCCACGACACCAGATTTAAAGCGCAATGTGACCGCGCACCCTTCCTCAGCTGTATGTTTTGGATTCCCCTTAATCCGCTGCGGGGTCGTCGATTCTGCAAAGACGCGGATTATAGGACCCAGAAGGAACTGCAGGACGTCGATGTCGTGGATGAGGTTTATTCCTAGGACGCCGCCCTTGGTTTTATCGGCGCGCCATTGGCCTGTTGGGGAGGCGAAGTATGAAGGTGGTTTCAGGAGCGTCCAGAGGCCGTTTATTGCAAGGATGTTTCCTAAGCTTCCGGAGTCGAGGAGGGATTTTGCACTTAGCGTGTATGGGTTGAAGCGGCGGTGGTGGCCGACGAGGATTTTGGCGGAGGGATGATCTTTTAGGGAGTGCAGGAGCGCGTTGGCAGATTCAAGAGTGTCACTGAATGGTTTTTCGAGGAGGATGTTTTTTATTCCGTTTCTTAGGAGGTCGAGTGATATTGGGATGTGCGTGTGGTTTGGGGTGCAAATGACTGCTGCGTCTGCACCTGCACCTGCCCTTCCCTCCTGCGCAGCCGAGGATGAGGAGAGAAAGACTTGTAGGGATGTATAAACGGGGACACCGAAGGACTCTGCAACTGGGATCGCAGAAGGCGAAGGATCGATAAATGCAATGAGATCCGTTGATGGGTGCGATACAACGGATTGAGCGTGGCGAGGGCCGATCAGGCCGGCGCCGATTATGATGATGCGGAGGTTGCGGGTCGTCATTCTAGATTGGATATACCGCTGGGGTTGTTGTCAGGTCGCTAGGTAACGGTACCTATTGAGATGCTTTCACTGGGTGGTGAGAGGCTTGCGGGGACGGATCCTGCTTTGTTAAGTCTACAAGTGACATTTGTTCTGCGAGATCTTACGGGGTATAGAAGCTGAGACTGACGTGGGGTTGTGGATTTGAAATGTGGACTGCAATGAAATGTGGGGGAATGCAGATTGCAGTGAAGTCCTAAGCGAAGGGCTGGAAGTCTGGAGTTCATGGTGGACGTCGATGGAGTAGGCGATGGAGTTTGCATGGGCTGCGGCAGAGCGTTCTCCCACGGCATTCCCTTAGCCGACTCTCCGCAATCTGCAATTTGACCCGAGTATATGAGGTCAACAATGGTACGCTGTCATGGTCGCTGCTTGAAGGATATCATTCCAAGTCTCTACAGTTTTCCAGGTAATATCTTATCATACAATGGCCAAATCCATCCTCCTGATCAATGGCCCCAACCTCAACCTTCTGGGCACCCGCGAGCCACACATCTACGGCTCAACCACCCTCTCCGACGTCGAGGAGTCAGCAAAGTCGCACGCCTCTTCATTCGGCGCAACACTGCAAACATTCCAGTCGAACCACGAAGGCGCGATCGTGGACCGCATACAAGCCGCGCGCGGCAACGTCGACGTGATTATCATCAATCCCGGCGCATACACGCATACCTCTGTCGCTATTCGGGATGCGTTGCTGGGTGTCGCAATTCCGTTCATCGAGCTGCATGTGAGTAACGTGCACGCAAGGGAGCCGTGGAGGCATCACAGTTACTTTAGTGATAAGGCGTCGGGGATCATTGTTGGGCTGGGAGTTTATGGGTATAAGGTTGCCGTGGAGCATGTTGCAGTGAATTTTAAGCCGCTGGAGAAGGCGGCGTTGTAATATACCATCTCAATGCATCATTCATTTGGAATCTCTGTTTTGTATGTCATCTGGGATTGAGTGATTCGGCCGCTAGCTGCGAGTCGCGCTGCATGGTGTTTGTCTCCGGCGATGTCAATGTTTGCTGTGTTGGGGGAATGAGAAAAGGATCTCTTTGACTTGTATACGGGTATAGCTCTGGGATGCCAGCCTCGGGAACGAAGCCCAGATTCTGCATGAATTCGGGTTGGTTGTCCATCCTGTTATGTATCAGTATTGCACAGAATATTTCAGAGAAAAACTCACCTGTCTGTGCCGTCAAGCGAAGCCAATTCGTCAAACAAGGCATCCAGATCAGGAGCAATTCGTGGCCGGCGTATTCCAGCGCCCTCAATATCGACCAGCGAATTAAAAGTCAGACTGGGGTTATTGTATGTTTGCTGATACTGAGGTCCTGGAGTGGAAAAAGGTGCGATCGGGTTGGATAAGATCGGTGCTCCATTTGGTCTTCCAGAAGCCGAAGAGCGATGATGGTGAGAGATCTGCTGAGGTGGGTTTGAACTCTCTATTCCAGGAGGGATATTCAAAGATGAGGCAGGTGTAGGTAGAGATAGTACAGCATTCTCATCGACGGCCGAGGGTCGCATCCATGTAGGCGAAAGGTATGAGTCTGGCGTTGACAGGTTCATCTGACGAGACTCATCAACCAGGCTCGTTACTCGTAGGTTGTTACCTACGTTTTGAGCAGCAGGGCTCTTGGGGAACGAGTTAACCCGCGCCTCAGACCTTGGTTGTGAAAGGCCACTATCGTGAACCCATACCGTTGCAAGATGGGCAGAGAACGATTGAAGTTTGTGCTTGATCCCAGGATCAGCCTCAAAAGGCCAGTGGCTCTTTTTCACACCAGCTTGCGGAAGGCATAACCCCAAAGCCAGTCCAAACGTGGGACATGTTGCCGAAAGGCTGTATGTCTCCATATATGCCTGGAGCAACGATACAAGCCGCTGGGAACCTTCCAAAGCACGCCGTAATCCATGCCTTTCGTTCTTCTGCACTGCCAACTGCAGGCTGAGAGAGCTAGCGATGGCTTCATATATCATCTCAAGCCCGAATATATGTGGCGACGCAGGCTTGGTCGGCACAGTCGGTAAATCAATTCGATAACTTTTTGGAAGCGCCGACAGCCAGAGCTGTAGCTGCCGCTCCAGTGCCTGGAGATGCGACAGGGAATTTGCCGGGGCCTGTCCCCAACAGCATAGATCGTTCAGGATACACATTAGCGACAGCAATCTATTGAACGTGCTGAGGGCATGAAGAGGCCCGCGATGAAAGGAGCCCCGGAACGTGTCCACCGGTCGAAGTCCAGTTTGGTCTTCCCACGGGTGCCACTCCTCTAGCCCATCTTCATTGATCAACCCCACATTTGTCAGATCGGCCTTTCGCAGCGAAGGCATCTGACCCGTTTGCGCAGCGACCAGTGTCTCTAGTAAAAAGCAACCTAAAAAGACATGCTTGGACCGTCCAGCGGCCTTGCTCCCTTCCTCTGTTGATGAAATAGGAGGATTAGTCAATCCTAGACTTTGTGCGGTCCTGACAGCCTGCCCGATAAGAATCCACGCCGCCGTCCAGTCCTGCTGGCCAAGCTTTACCAGCGACAATATCAGAAGTGCCTGAACATGGCCGAGTTCGTAGGTCCCAGTCTCTGTTGGAATGAGACTCCGCGCTTGCGTGTATAGCTGATTGGGATCTGGTCGATCCTCTGGAATGTCGGCCAGCTGGCGGGTGGCTGATATTGATGCTTGCTGAATTGACGCAAGGGCCAAGACTGCCCACAAAGCTGCTTGATCCCCAGAGTCTGATGCGGAAGGATTACATCCATTATCCGCATGGCGGAAAGCTGTTCGAAGAATGTCGTGTTTTTCCAGTATCGGAAACCAGCATTGGGTATAGGAGAAGTAGATGTCAAGTAGTGGCCATGGGTTAGGAGGCAGTTGTAGGTGATGGTCTTGAGGTGGGTTCGGTGAGATGCCGGATCGTGGTAAGGACGAGCCGTCGATTGCTGGCTCCTCGAATAGGTCGCTGACGGTCTGAGTACTTGAATCTCGGGCGGTACAAGTTATTGATCTGGAGGCCAAGGGGGCCCTTACAGGAGACGGCCCAATCGCCAGCGAGTTCTCTCGCCCATCAAGAGACTCGGGGAGATGCCATTCGAGCGTCTCGGGCGAAAGCACGCTGCTTCCATCAGCCTCTGCCGGGGACTCGAGGTCTCCCCTTGCTCTTTCCTCATCCGGCTGCTCCAGAAATGCCAAGAGACGCTCAATTTCTTTCAAGACGATGCTATTCTTCCACGACGAGAGCAAGGTGTCAGAACCCTCCGCCTCTTTTCCCATGGTCGCCAAATGGCTGGGAATATTGGCTGCCCTCAGCAGAGTCCGAACAACCTCCTCACTACCCTGTATCTTTGTAAAAATAAGACCATATAGCAATTCCAATGTTCGAATGTATCCGGTTGGGAGACCGCGTTTCTTCGGGTTGGCTCGGTAGGTACAAGGTCGCGAGAGGGAAGCGCAAGTCGAGCATATCGGCTGAGCTCCGTCGCATTTATCTTTCTTGGATCTGCAGCTGTCGCAAGCTCTGGAGACTCGCTGTCGTTTCGGGTTTGACGTGGGATCGTCGTTCGCGGGGATCTGCCTGCCATCGTCGTCGACGGCATCGGTTAATCGCCTTTTGGACCTGGCGCTGCCCCCGGTGGCCTGGCGGGTATCGCTACTCATAGTCGATACAACGGTGCGCTTGACTGGTCTGAGCACATGCGCATTTTCGGTGGGCGCTGGCGAGGTGAATCCTTTGCCGGCTGGTTAACTGCTTCCCCGGAGTGTTTAGCGCGCTCAGTCCCCGCGCGACGGCGACAAAGAGAGACGATTGAACGGATATTCGGTGAACAAATTGCGAGATGCAAAATGGTTGCCTCCAATGTCTATCTCAGACAGTCCGTGCAAGCTATCCGATTATGGTGGTGACGGAGGAGATCGTGGGTGACGAAGGATGTGTGTGGGTGCGAGAGGAAAGCGGAGAAGAGAAGTTGGGGAAGCGCGGCGATATCGCTTACCCGCTACCATGACAGCGAGGGCCCATAATACAGTGTCGGACAGTCGAATCCTCGCAACCTCTTGGTAAGCCCAGGCTAGCACGCTTTCGCCCACCGGTCGAGCTGTTGAGGTAACGTGGACAGTGTAGTGGAACTGGTGCAAGGGCTGCTAGTGCTGTGCTAGGAAATGCTGGCCCGCTGCACGCCGGAGATACCCCGCGGGGAAGCGAAATTCAGCATTTCTGCCAATGAGAACGCGTGCATATCGTCGCTCTTGGTCCGAGGGCTCTTGGTTCTGTGTTGCTGGAGTGGAAGAGTGGAGGTTGGCCTGTCCGGCAGCGGATTTCGGCAAGTCGCTGCTGGCGGCTGAGCGGTTAGCCAGCCAGGCAACAAGGCACCAACAGTGTATAGTTCTTCAGTCAGTTACTTGCGAACCGGACAGTCGAATATGCGTTTGCAACATCATATTCGTGGCATGTATGCATCTTGGCCCCTCATATTCTGCTCTCTCTGTCTCACGATGGATATATGGAGCGAATGTGACCGAGCAATGTCCGTCAGTATCCTTATTGGTAGACCTTCTGCTGGGTTCCCGGGCTATTTTTTTGGCTTGTGTTAAGGCTTGACGACTCCATCGAAACTCTTGAGGCCGGTGCAAGGTCCGAGTTTGTGCCTCAATACTCGGAGAATAGGGCTAAGGACGCCTCTACGCTTATCGTCTGCACGTTAGATGACCCCACGGGGAAGGGAGAGATCCAGATGAGCATGTGCAACTGAAGACCGTTTAGTATGGTGCAGGATGGTTGTACCACAACGGATGGAAGAGTTCTTTCCCGATCGCCTGATCTGAGGCGCCAAGGCACCAAGGCAACAGCGGCGTGACACTCGTTTCCCCGCGACCCCAAACGATTCTCAGTCTCCGATTCTCCGCGCCCCCAGAATCCACTGCCAGCTGGCTCGTGTTGTCAGCTTGTCTTTGTCGCTGGTTCTGTGCACTCCAGTATTGCCCGTCCGTCTCGAACCGCCTCGTAACTCCTCCCGGCCATGCCAACCTGACACGCCCCTTCGTTCTCACCTACAATGTCTCTCCTTGTGCGGCCACCGAAGCGCCGCCTAGACGATCTTGAATGTCTCGATCAAGCTCACCGTCATGCCCCGCGGGGCCTCAACCAGAGAGCGGATACCGTCACCATTACTGCACAATCAGGTGATTATGGACGCTTCGACGAGCGACCGGAGACTTCTGGCGATGGGTCTAGATTCGCATCTCCGTTTCGCGACATGAGTTCTAGTCGCGGGTCGCCGTCCCGCATTGAGGACGCACTTCAGACGCAGAGAAAGTTTTCACCAAATGCATCAATCGTTTTGATCGGTATTCGGGGAACAGGCAAGTCGAGTCTTGCTGTGATGCTCGCGGCGACATATGGGAGACGCTTGATCGAAGCAGACCGGTATTTCCAGCAAGTCACGGGGCGCTGTCGTGCCGCGTACAAGAGAGAGCACGCACTTCCTGAATACCGCCGGCAGGAAGCAATTGTCATGGAGTCGATGCTTAGGGAGCATTCGGAGGGCTGCGTGATTGTATGCGGGTCAGGTGATGTCGAGCGCAACGGACAGATGCTGCTGCGGGAGTTTGCCAAAACGCACCCAATCATCCATATAGTGCGTGATCTCGAAAGCATTCAGTCTTATTTGAGAGCGCGCGATAGCGAAAAAGTCCGCCGATTCCTTGAACTGTCCGGCCCAATCTATCGAGCTTGTTCGAACTTTGAATTCTCCAATGTCTCCGAAAAAGGCATTGGCGACCAACCGTTTGCCAAAGACACCCAACATTACACCCAGTGGGATGCCGAGGTGGATCAACGAGCTCAAACGTCGACTCCTTTCTTAATGCTCAAGCGACTTCAGCGCGATTTTCTTCGCTTCGTCGCGTTCTCTACAGGCAACATCCCCGAGCTACGAAATCAACTCTCCCCGTTCCCTTTACACATGCAACCAATTGAATCCCGCAAATTTACCTATGCCGCCACTGTACCGATCTCCTCCCTTTTAGAACGTGACCTAGATATTGAAGAGCTGGAATCCACTGCGGATGCGTTCGAGATCAAAATCGATGTGTCCGCAACGCCTTCGGCTCATCTGGGAACCGATTCGAATTTTGCGGACGGTATCAGTCAAACTGTGGCAACAGTCAGACGGAATATTATCGTACCTTTGATATACCATGTTGATAACACAATATATTCGACTCGCGATTCATCACGGCGCTCGAACTCGTCGTATTTGGAATTGGTGCAGCATGGTCTCCGGTTAGCTCCTGAATTTGTGACGGTGGATCTATCCTACGAGGATAGCGTCTTATCACAAATCATAGCCACTAAAGGATCGACTAAGGTTATTGGACATTACTCAAGTCAGTCTTCTTCACAAGGCTGGGATGACCCCGAATATCTAGCGATATACGAACGCGCCAAAAAGCTTGGTTGTGATATGGTTCGCTTGACGCAGCCGGCTGCTTCGATAGAAGACAACTTCGCCGTTGAACGCTTTCGCCATCATCTCAAAACCCTTCCTGGTCCGCAATTACCTGTCATTGCTTATAATTCTGGCGCCCTCGGCCGCCAATCGTGCTGCTTCAACCCAATATTGACTCCTGTGATACCCCGACCATTGATTGCCGAAGCTGGAACAAAGGGTCTGCCATCGATAACAATAAAGGAGGCGCAAGATGCTCTCTATAGCTCATTTGTCTTGGATCCGATGCAATTCTTTGTCTTCGGCGCCAACACAACATACAGTCTGTCACCCGCTATGCACAATGCTGCGTTCAAGGTGCGCGGCATGCCGCATCGGTACAGCATTCACCAAACGCCGACGCTGCGGGGAATCAATGATCTCGTTGAGAACCCAAATTTTGGCGGAACAAGTGTCAGTCTGCCGTACAAAACAGAAGTGATTCCCCTTCTCCACTCAATGTCACCGCACGCCCGTGCAATTGGAGCCGTCAATACCTTGATACCAATTCGAGACCTCGAAAACCGCACCGACAATGCACTGGACATGGAGAAGAGCAGGTCCGGTCCGGTAAAAGGTCTACACGGCGACAACACAGACTGGATCGGAATCTGCAATTGCATCCGGCGAGGTCTGTCCCCAGCGAACGCCATCCGCCCGTCGACAACAGGGCTGATTATTGGAGCCGGTGGAATGGCGCGAGCCGGGATATACTCTATGATCCACCTGGGTGTACAAAATATCTTCATTTGGAACCGAACGGTTGCCAATGCCGAGAAGCTCGCTCAGCACTACATGCGATTGAATCTCCGCGTTAATGGTAGCGGCAGCGGGCAATCGTCAAGCTACCAAATCCACGTCTTGAAGTCATTACAAGACCCTTGGCCGGCCAACTACAAGCAACCGACAATTGTCTGCTCCGGTATCCCCGCCCACCGAATCGGCGATACCGCAGCCCCAAACTTCCAGCTCCCATCTCAATGGATCGAGAGTCCAACAGGCGGAGTGGTCGTCGACGTAAGTCCTCCACCCTTACCCCCAAAGTCCCAAACCCAACTTATCCCATCCCATCAACAACAAACTAACTAATCTATGTAAACCAGCTCGCCTACAAACCCCTAAACACCCCCCTAATGCGGCAAATCCGCACCCTCTCACACCGCGGCTGGGTCGCGCTAGACGGCCTCGACGTGCTACCAGAGCAAGGATTCGCGCAGTTCGAGCTCTTCACGGGATGTCGCGCGCCCAGAAGACTTATGCGCACTGTTATTCTCCAAGAGTATAAGGAGGAAGAGGCCGAGGTAGAGGAGAATTTGTTTGATGAGGGAGCTATGGCAACGCGGTTGAGGAACTTGGATGGGCAGCCAATGTAGTCGCCCTCTCTCTCCCCCTCTCTTTCTCCCTACCCCTTCCTGGATAGTGATGGGCCATCTTCAGAGCGGCCGTTGTTGCAGAGCTGCGATGCCATGGAAGGATACATTTTCCCTTACATCATTCGCGTATGTACATGCAACTCAACCGTAACCCCGCACCACTTCGAGAGGGCCAAGGCATGACTTCGCTGTCTATGGGAGACTTCTACCCGCATTCCGCATCCCGCACCTGGTCGGCTAGTGAGCCGCGTGGACAGTGCACCATGCTTCATTGGCCCGAATCTATCGCGAAACAACAGCTGAAGAAATGAAACCGCAGATATCCTGCCCAGACTCGCGAGTCGCGCGACATCAGACTAGTCATTTTAAACTTCTAGTCTCCGGGTCTCCGGAGCGGAAGGCCACGCCAAGCGGCGTCCGAAACAACATCCTTGTTCTTCATGATATGATTGAAACGACATGAAAATAATTATACCCATCATCATCATCAATCTTATTCCGATTCTTTTCGATTCAATTCTCAAACAGTGGATTGACCCTTCATCTATCTAGCCGTCCCGCGTAATCCTGGAACCAGTTACCTTGTCAGACTCGTCGTACTGATACTGTACATCGCATCACATCTTGATCCCGTTGCCTAGGCCCTCCACCCAGAACGAAGCCCAGCAGGCCCCCTCCTTCCCCGTCCAACACCAAGCCCAACTCCAAGCCCAATTCCAGGCCCTCTCTCCCCCTCCACCTCCTCCTGAAGATCCTCCAACTCCTCAACCTCCCCATCATCAAGCCCCTCCTCCTCACCAACAACCTCAAAATTCCCACAACTCAACCGATCACTATTCGGCGCATGCACAACCCAGCTCAGATCGCCAAAGTACGCGTCACTACCGGGCGTGTTACTCAGGAAGAAATCGTCGTAGCTGGCGCGGAAGACTCCGCCGGGGGGAGCCCACGCGGGACCGTGTTTCCCGGACAGGTCGCCGACTTCGCACGTCCAGGGGGCGGTGATGTTGCAGGGGGGTGTTTGGCCTCGGTTGTAGGGGTCTAGGTGCGCGGCTGTGCGGTAGCAGTTGTCATTGGACTCGGAGTCCGAGGGGATGGGTTTTGCGTGGATGTGGTAGTCTATCACCCCACAAGGAATCAGGACATTAGTTCATTGGGCGCAAGGGTGAGGGTATGGATCTGGGCAGGCAACGTACTCAGATACTCCCCCTCTGGAATCCCGCCGATGACGACGTCCACGTGGAGAGCGGGCGAGCTCGCGCGCGCGGTGATGGTGATTGTGCCGTAGACGGTTGTGTTGTCCTTGGGCAGGAGGGTCGCGTGGTGCACGGAGTAGGGCTCGTTGTCTGTGACGACGGGGGCGTGGGTAGAGGTGTTTGTCTGGGCGAGGGCCGTAGTGGAGAGGCCGAGGATGGCGCTCGTCAGGAGAGTCAAACGCATGTTTGTTGTATCGCTCGTCGATAAGTGTATCGCAGAGGAGAGTAGTGGTTCGTTTGACGTGGTGGAAGAAAGGAAGTGCGACAGGAAGAAGGAGGGAGGCCAGAGTCAGATATACCCCCACGAGATTAGACAAAGCACCTAACAAGGCAACAGCGCAGATTACTGAAGTTGACTTGAACAGAGACAGGGGTCAGATCAGCTTATATGTTCTCCTTTGAAGGCTGGGTTTGTCATCTTTGTCAGTTCCTGGTTCCCGTGCAACGCCCTCTCAAACAGATCCCCCAGCCCCGTTTCCGTAGTTAGGGCTGCCAAGGTCTTGTGTGTGACGGCGCACACGAGCCTGTCCAACCACCAGCAAACAGGACGACAGGGGTAGCGCCGGGATTATCGCGATAGCGCAATCATTGTCCGAAGTCTTCAGAAATGTTAGGTCAGAGTTAGGTCAGAGTGGGCTGTGCAGAATATCGCTCTCGGCAGATGGCGGAAGTTGCAGATGGATTGGCAGGCTGACAGCGCAAATGCTCGGCGCCCACGCTGAAGTGGGAGTCGGAGTCCGGGGAAGGATGCTTATTTGCTGCTTGGGCGCGGTTACCTGGTTAATTTTAGCCTTTGGCAGGTTGGCAATCGGGCCAAGAGGCACAAGCAGGGATTCTGTTTGTCAGGAGTTGTTAAGGTTAAGGTTATGTTGGATGGGCGCTTAATAGCGTTGTCTTGTTGCTGTCGTCGTTGCTATTCATACTTTGTCTGCAGGAGTGCCAGCTAGCTTGAAGGTCTTTGGTTTGAATGTTTGTCTAGGTTGGATCGGCCTGGGGCTATTTTGAGGAAGATCCAGTATCATTGAAGAAAGTTCTCGGAGATTGAGTGTGCCAGCCATTTGCACAGGCCACAACTTGGCGTGGAGTCTACGCCTGTGCTGATATAACAGGATCATGTGGAGAAGAGTCTCATCCAGTACCTCTGGCAGTTTTGTATCACGTAAACTGAATCAGAGGCATTGGGCCTGCAGTGAAATATCTTAGGTAGAAATTGACTTGGTGCATTGGACGTAGCTGGAGAAGTTGAAGAGATTCAGTTCGCTGTTCTCAAAAGACGAATTCAGGCGTCTCAGTCCCTCGCTCCTTTCTCAACAGGATTCTTTTCGGCGCAGAAGTGTCAGGTCACCGGTGTGATAGGAGTTTCATCAGAGTAAATACTACTCCAGTGGGGGGCACTGCAGATCCACTTGACAATCTCAATTTTCGCCAAGTGGCTAATCGAGATATATACATTTGTACGCGGAAGCTGGCGGCCCATGATGCGCAATCATCCACGGTACTTTACCACGTACGCTGCACACTCTTAACGGCCTTGGTGATACGGCCTCATCAATCCCAAGACCATCGATACGTCCCTGATCTCGCTGGCTTACAAGCCCCATCAACCTCTTCAATGCCTACACTCTGCACGGCCCTCCCCTCACCACCAAACAAAAGCATCTTGCCGCTCCCCGCCTCAGGCCATCCAATCCTCTCAGCCACACCCTCCGGGTCCTCCGCAAAAGCAAGTAGAGCATCCTGCATCGCCTCCCCAACGCTGCCCGCGAACTCTTTCTCAGGGGGAACACCAACAACATCCTTCCAAGCGCCCATCACAGACGGGATATCGGCGCCATGGTGCGCGCCCAGGAATGGCAAAGGCGGAATGCTTGTTATATTCGCGGCGTATAGGTACCGGTATGTCGGCGCGCCAATTCGTCTCCGATTCTCTGTTGTCTGGGCTGTCGGGCAGATGAAATTCTGTAAGGTTATTGTGTTGATGATGGTTTGGTCTGGCCATGTGCCGTTTTGTAGGTAGGCTTCGTAGACGGGGCCGGCGGGGTATACTGCCGAGGCTTCGTTCGCGCAGTTTGAGAGGATGGTTGGAAGGGTTGAGTAATTTCCCTCTAGATAGCGGGTGGTGTAGTTTGAGAAAATGGTGACTTCGTCTGGGACGGGTGTGAATGCTAGGAGGGGCATTGTTGGGTCTTCAAGGGCCTGTCTGTCGAGGTACTGGCCGACGAAGTCCGCGATCCTACGCCAGGGGACCTCTTGCATACAGGATAATTGGGCTTTTGGCGAAGAGGAGAGGCCGCTACAGCCGACGTGCTCGGCAACGTAGGTGAAGTTTGTCCTAGCCAGGTCTGGGCTTTTGTTCGATGCTGCGGGTGTGATTGTTGAGCCCGAGGCGATGTGCAGACCGGCGGCGAGCATATCAGAATGGTGAGTGTAGGAGTACATGTCAAGCATTACGGCGCCGGCGGATTCTCCCTGTTTGTTTTTGTTAGAGAAGAGTTGAAAAGGGACTTTGGGTGAATTAAATGGGGCATACCCAAAGTATTATGCGGTCAGGATCACCGCCGAAGTTCGCAATGTTGTCTTTTACCCATTCGAGACTGCGAGAGTTAAGAATCACGGAGCAGAATTGATGAATATGTACTTACGCCAGACGCATGTCAAGAATGCCGACGTTGGGGCTTTCCAGCCCCGGCGCATTGGGCCAGCCAAAGATACTCATGCGATAGCTGGTAAGATCAGCATCGGACCAACAAACTTCCTCAGTGACAGTCACTCACTTGGCGATGACGACAATATGAGCCTGAGATTTTTGAACCCAGTGATGCGGCTTTTGGACATCCTCATCAAGCCCTCCAGTAATAAAGCCACCCCCTGGGACAAAGAAGATCACTGGCAGACCTTTCTCTGTCTTGGTCTGTACAGGCGCCCAGACAGCCAAGTACAAACAGTTCTCATCAGAGGAGTTGGCCACCGCTCCGGGCGTACTATTTTGCGCAACATTGGGTATTGTGCTTTCGGGCTGCAGATCCTGGAAGATGCCCCGATACGCCGTCTTGAACTGCGGACACGACGGCGGAAATTGTGTCGCATTCACCTGTTTATTGCGGTTATGGGCAAGCGGCTCAGGCGGCATGAAGCGTAGATGTCCTGTTGGGGAGCGAGCATATGGAATGGCGTGGAATTGACGGACTTGAGGAGTGGTGGAGTTGATCAGTCCTGTCACTGTGCCGGTATTGGTGACGACTGTGAGGCCATCGTTGGAGGCTGCTGCTGCAATTGAAAGCAGCAGCGTTAGGCCAGTGAGGAGGCTTTTGATGGCCATGAGGTCTGTCGGAGCTCGGGCTCGAGCTGGAATGAGAGCGATGGAATGCTGGTAACATGCTAAGATCCTCCATCGCGGCGTGCTCTTCCCTTCATGTAAGGAAGGAATGTGCAATATTGGAAGAGTGTGGACCAAAGGCATGGGGGAGATCCCACTGTCCACTGTTTACAGGGCTCGTGTCTGCTCCCACAGGGAGCTAAACCCTATCTACGACTTTCTTTGTTCTGTGCATGTCTTGGTTCAGAATTCTTGCAGCGATAGCACCGACATTAAACCCTACTATATTTTAGACCAGTAGACAGAGAAAGGAATGCATATTTACCACGAATCCAAGCTTTCATCATTCAAAGTCTGCTTGGCGCGGCGCGGGCAAAGAGCCAGCAACACTCGAGCAGGCAAGAAACACCGTAAAGGGCTAAGTACCCTGTAATTGCGACGAACGCCCTGTGGCCTCGGACATCTCGGTGGGATGGCATGCGCGTTCTTCACAGACCCGCTGCCATTTAGGGCAAGATCGGACATTGAGTATACCCAGTTCGTCGGTGGGATAGTGGTCCCTGACGATCTCCCGCTAATATCGAATGCCTGGTTGGCCACTGTCTGCTTCACAAGCCCACGCATCGGAATTCGCGGCAAAGATTTGGGCACAAAAAGACTGGAACTGCCGACAAGGAATTTGTCAGGCCGGACCAGAACCGGAGATGCCCTCATCATATCAATTATATCAATCTTATCTGCGTGGGACTTGCCCCGAATGTCGGATTTGCTGAAGCCACGAAATATTAACTGATCCGCTGCAACAAATCAACAATGCTGTCGGCCCCTTTTTTTCAGATCTTGGACACGGTTCCCTCATCACTTCCTATTTTCCCGCAACAGCAAGCTACACGCTCTTGCGCTCACTTAGGTTCCAAGGTTATGCATATGCATTCTCCTTCTCATTCTCAATACGGCCTTGTCTGGCGTCTTTAGTTCCATCTGCACTTCTCGCATAATGACAAACAGCTCGAATGTTGCTATTAATCTCCTCCAAGCCAAAGACTCATTCGACGATAAGCTACCCCAAGCTTAGACCGCATACATATCTCTTAGATCTCCTCGCTTGCTCTCGTATGCTCAACGCTAACGCACAAGCATACCGGCAGATTTTAACTTTCTCCTTCTCGGTGAGAAGGCTATGTCGGGTTGCTTTGATACGGCGAGAGGTGCGTGCGATGCCTTGAACGCGTTTCGCGAGGAATCTAAATGGAGATGATGCCTTATGGAAGTGCCTAGAGGGTAAATCTGGTATAAAGGGTTGGAGGAGTTCTTCAACTTTGAGAATTGAGAGCCGGTTGTGGGACTGGGCCCACAGATCCAAGCAAGGTAGATGTACTAAGCTGTCAAGTTTGGGGTGTAGGTATGGCAGCCTGGAGAAATTGTAAATGTTCTTCGCTCGATTTGTCCACGCTTGTGATCGGGATATATAAGCTAATGGGAGTTCGCGAATCATAAATCCCAGATACATAATGGGCGATTTCAGGCTTGAAGACCACCAATAGGCTGATTGCATTTTTGATGTTAACATGCTTGAGAAGATGGTAGGGAGGCAAGTACCTGAGATTAGAGTCTGAGTTCAAGGGATCATACAAGAATAGACAGATACACGTGAGCCAAATGTGCTCGTCACAGTCGCTCCTTCCTAGCGTGAATTGAGATCGTTGCATACTAGAAAGATGCCCGCCTGGCCCGCCCCGGGGTCCTCTTTCCCAGCCCAGCCATCTACAGAGTTGCACCAGCACTGGTAGGAACAGTGCTCTCGATATCACTCGCCTCCGCACACTCCGCGATTGTCAGAGCGCTCCAGCTCCTCAAGAAGCTGGCGTCCGTGTAGCCCTCTTCGCCGGCGCTGTTTGTGTAAATGCTCGACGCACAGTTGCGTCCAATATAGCTCGCACAGGCATCATTTCCGGACCCATCAGCAGACGAGAGGAACAGCGACCCGGCTTCCCAGAACTGGTCGGACGTGATCGTCGGCACGTCAGTGTAGACGTTTCCCTCGAAAAGGCCCTGGCCTTGCTCGTTGCCTTCGATTGCGTGGCCTGGGTTGTCGGAGAAGACGTTGTTGCAGGCGTGGAAGAGCGTGCTGCCGCTGAGGGCTGGGCTGCGGCCGGAAAACTTGTTGACGTAGTTTCCTATCGAGATTGATGAGTAGCTGCGTTGGATGATGTGGAGAATAGAGTATACTAACCTTTGAAGGTTATGCTATCGTCTTCGCCAACGAGCTCCATGCCCCAGTACTGGTGGCCGTCGCAGCTGGTCGAATAGGTGGTCTCGCCGTTGAGGAAGTTGTTGGAGAGCGTGACTTGGCTGTTGGGGTTGTAGCCGAAGACATAGTGGACGCGGCCGATGAGGGAAGTCTGAGGCAGTAAGGTCAGTATCTTCAATATAGAGTGATAATACACCGACTTGCCTCAACATGATCAATCCAGATCTGACTGGACCCATCGAAGGTGAACGCATCACCACCCCAAACATACTGCGGGTTCAAGTCTGTGATCTTTATGTTCTGCACAATGATGTTGCTCACATCATCCGTGAAAGTCAATCCCTTCCCCTTGATCGCTCCCTCGCTGCCCTCTCCCAGAATTGTCTTGTCCGAAGCCACGGGGATAGGCGTAGGCCCAGCAGCATCGTACGTCGCAATCGTGCTCTCCTGGCCCGAGCAGTCATCCTGGAGAATCAATTGGCACCCCTCACCCGTTCCCCACGAATAACACGCTGTGCCAGTAGCCTGGGTTCCTGTGAAGTCATATGTCTTGGTCAGCACGATGACGGCAGGACCTTCCTCGCTCAGGAGGCTTTCGAGCTCGGCCGTATCGGCTGGGTAGACGGGGGTTGCATCGCCACCACCGGTGACGCCAGAGGCAAAGCCCTCAGCAGATCCGGAGACGGACTGCGCTGTTGCAAGGGTTGCTGACAGGAGGGCGCTGAGCAGGTACTTCATCGTGAACGCGTCTGAAACAAAGTAGGTAGGCAAGCGTTGACACTGTTACACGGCTCAAGTTTTCGAATCCAGGTCAGGACTGAGAGGTCTTTATAGACCAGCAATCATTCCACCCTCCTGAAAATGTCGAGGAAGGAATTCCGCACTCCATATTGCGCTTTACTGTCAAGACATCAACATCAAACCCCCAGCGTCTCCAAACATCCAACGGCACCAACGGGTCTCCTTGTCAGATTCCGCCAGCGGAACCCTGTAGGTCCCAGCGGGCCAGCGCAGGTACAGGTGCTATTTTAGGCAGGAAACGTCGAAACGAACTCCACGAGTCATCTCTGCATGAACTGATACGCTGAAATCCACTCCATTCTTCAGAGTGACCAGAACTCGTTGACTCAGCGGGGTCCCCTCGGACTCCAAGTTAATTTACCCGAGACGCTGCCGCTGCCGATCACCAAGCAATGTCAAGCTTTAGTGCCGTCTAGGCTGTCAAGCTCTACAACTTTAGGAGTTCGTCAGCGTTCTTAAACTCCTTTGACTCGGGAAATTGCTTGGTTTGGCGCTGGGGTGTAATTTGAGCAAGTAGTTCAACCGGTCTTTGCTTTGCTCACTGGCTGCTTAGGGTAGGATCGACGGAACCTGACTAAATTGCGAAACGCACACGGACATACGTCCGATACTACCGAGGTGTCATACTCAGGGCAGGGTGTAAATTAAGCAATTGCTGATCTGTCATGGAACATGAGTGAGGCTCAGGTTCAGATTCGAGAACAGTAGTGCTATTTGCTGACTTCGTCAGTCAGAACTATCCTATTCTAGGGTGGGTTCGTAGTTCCGTCCTACCTAGTCCAGTAGACAATACGAACGGACCCGAGGCAATAAATCTAAAAGATCCAATCAGGTTGTCCAAAACTCCAAACGCTTCGCTGATTAACAGAAGACAAAAGAAAAGCAAATGGGTTTCCGTGTGCATAAAATGAGGATTATCCACGAGCACGGCGCATAAGCTATGCACCAGGCGTCGTCAGGTTATGTAGGAGTTGTTGGATATTGGGTGCAATCACTGACAGCAACAGTGACCGAGACGCTTGGATGAGGCTACGACGAGCCCGTATGGCGATAGTTCCAAGGGAAACGCGTTCATGGTGATGCAAAGCAAGATGAGAAGGAAAAGAAAAAGAGGGTAGATAAGGCCCGGGCCGCAGCGCGGACCTCGCAAGTATGCTGGGGATATCTCTAAGCGAAAGAGGACATCCGACTCGTCTTTCAAGCCAGTCATCAAGGGGAAAGAAAAATGACGAGTTTCTAGCTCCAATGGCCAGCGGAGTTCATCTTGGTGGGACTCGATAATTAGATTTCCCAAATGCTTGAAGATTATGCCATGCGATGTTACCGAGTAGAAACCGTTACTCGGTGCCGGTGGTGTACGTGGTGAATGACTGCGCGGCCTCTGGGCGTCGTTGACTTGCATATTTGGCGACTGTGCCAAATAGGCAACATCATTGAGGGTAGACTTGCTTCCAGAGATGGTGACGACTCATGATGATGGGATCCTCGGACTAGGAATAAATAATTGCTGATGCCTGTTGATGCGCTTGCCCTCTAGCGATATGGCCAACACACTGCTCCTCGCCAGAGGCTTTCTTGATAGGCAGGAAATCAGGTCCAAGGTGTCATGCTTGGTGCCCATTGATTGATTTAGCAACTATGCCAACCCGGTGACCTCTCCAGTCATGCTCTCAGGGGAGGTTCCGATCCACTTTGATGATGACTCGGGGGATCTAAATTTTCCAGGAAATAATCATGAATGCCTGCTGACGTCTGCGGACGCATTGGTATGCCTTCTGACAATGACGCTGGCCTTATGCCAACGGCACTCTTGATCGGTGAAGGAGAACAACGAAGGTGTCGGGAATCAACACTTGGTACTCGCTGCATGGTTCCGGCGGGTGCCTGCTGGCGTCTGCGGGCGTCGTTGGCTTGCATGCTTGGCGGCTGCGCCGACAAGCCAACACCGACGCCAAGGAATGATTGGCAAGTGGATGATGTATCACCTTATCGAGAACATGACGACCTCAGACAGAGGTGCCGTACGTATCTGAGAATGGCAGCCAAGAAGATGAGCGATAGGGAAGGGGTTTCGATGACAAGTCGTCGATCATGTCTCGAGATACCGTCATCGCAACAGAAGAAGCAGGTCGCCAAGTGACAATGACGTTTCACAATCCCGCAACAAGGATCCCAATTCCTTCAATGCAGCCAAGAAATACGCGGTGATCATCGCCCCCCTTGGCCAACTCGATTCGAATCAAATCAACCTCTCCAACCAAGCACAAACCGTAACCTCATTACTATGCCGGTTCGGAAAACAAGCCTCGTTAAACTCCTGATGCGTAACAAACGTATCAACGTTCCGCTCCGTCAGTGGAATCTTATACAGATTCTTCTGGCGGAGCAGCTCCCGCTCCGCGCGCGCCGCAGGCGTCAACTTCGCAAAGGTGTTTCGTATCCGCCGGATTCCACCGGGGAAATGGAGGTGTGAGATTCGAGGGGGTCCAAAGGGCGTGTCGACTTTCCAGGGGCTTTCGGACGCGCCGAGGTCGGCGTCAGCGGTCTGGACTTGGAGCTCGATGAGGCGGGTGGACTTGGACTTTTTGGTCGTCTTGCTGTTGCTCCTGTTGCGAGTGGGGGTGCGGAAGCGGACCATCTTTGTTGTTGGGGCTGCGGCGTTTATGGGTGTTAGACGGGTGATGGTCATTTTGGATGGATGGTAGATGGAGAGACGAAGGAGAAGAAGGGATGATAATGATACTAATATACGTACCTCGTACTCGTCCAGGAGTCTCGGCCTCTCTGGGGGCACTTGCAGGTGCGGGGCCGTCCGTGCAATGAGCCGAGAATAGCTTCAGGAATGAGGAACACGGGTGTTGCACTAGCATCTTGGCGTTGGCGCGAGGCATGACAAGTCGTACGCGGGTTCGCACCTCCCGGCGGAGATCGTCGACAATATCTTCTTGGGACACGAACACTTCCCTTCTTTGAGAACGAGAAAGAAGAGTTGGAGTTCAGTTCGTCGAAGAAAGCGTGACCCACACTCTGGCTGATGTCATTGACGTTGACTCCGGCTAAATCGGGAGGACTTCGCTTCCACTCTGCACTCAATTCATATGAACATGAATGACTTCTCTCTAAATTGCAGACCAGTGGAGCTCGCAGCCAAAAAAAAAACACATCAGTCGATCCCTCTGCTTGGCGTAGATCATGTCGCCTCCTTCTTTTATCTGGACACTGGGGTTAAGGCTACACAGCAAGAAGTACAGAGTACAGAGTACAAACTCTGCCTCAGCACGTAGCAGGCCGCGTATAGCGCGCATAAATCGCCAACCCAATCAGGCGGGTTGGAGGTCAAGTGCACAGGACCAGGCTCCAAGGACCCGAACCATTGGCTACAGATGAGATCGTCGTCACGGACCGGGGTTCTTTTCGTTTCCGTCATAGCGAGACTGTAGGTGTGCGCGAGTGTTTTTGCTGTCGATGGTTTATTCTATTACTCTATAGGAGGGGAGATATCAACTACTAGATAGATAATTTTTTTTGGTCTGACCGGTTGTGTTGTAGGTGTTTGAGCCCGTGTACTCTGTCATAGATCCGTGGAGATAGGACACTGCAACAGCCTTGGACAGCCCTGGAGCACGGCGCACGGACACCATCGTGCCCCCAGTCCCTCTTCCTGCGGAATCACATCTACTCCCCGGAGCCGTGGCCTGTAGTACTACTTAGTCTGGAATCGGTATTGGCCTCGACCTGGGCACAAAGCAGACATCAGCTCCAGTGCGGGGTACATACACCGACCTACCCTGGCCCACAGAGTCCTTCTTTGTCAGGCCTGGGATGTAAGGATATGGAGATCCCGGGGGCAGTGACAAATGCGGCTTATCTCGAGTAGTCGTCACTTTGGCAAGCGGGAGAATGCGTCGGATATGAGCATCAGAGTTTATAAATGTAGTAATCATATTCATAGTCAAGAGACCAGGTCAATGGTATACTCGACCTTGTTCAACGCCAATCATTATTCGTAGTCTACCACCACCGAATCAAAAAAAGGTAAAAATATCAAACAGGAGCAGAAAGACAACCCAAGCAGATAGCCACCACAACGCCTCGCGCTTTTGAGCTGCCCATAAACGACAACACAACATCGATCATGAATCATTAACCTAAGCAATCAATAACCTAGGAAATCAACAAGTCCATCACGCTCATTCTCTTCCGCTGCGGCTCAGGCAGCTTATACCGCTCGTCCTCACGCGAGACAGCAGAAGACGAGCCGGACCCCGCAGACCCGCTATGGCTATGGCCCGAGTCAATCGACCCCCGCGGATCCCTGTTCAGCATGAGCAGGGCAGCGGAAGCTTCATGATCCACGTCGGCAGAAGAAGCATTTGAAAAACGTGGCTGAATGGCAGGCGAGGTTGTAGAAGATGGGGGCAGCGCCCATGAGCTGCGCGAGGATCCCATTGTTCGCTCGCTCGGGCGAACAGGTCCGAGCGCGGGGCTTGGGAGGATGGATGGTGGGATTTCGGACATTGCCGTTGAGGGTACACGGCTTCGCGGGGAGTACATTGGGGAAGTGCTGGGTACACTCTCGGGGGGTACTTCGGGTGACACCGATGCAGAGTATGTGCTGCCGTGGACATCACCGAGGAATTCGGGCGAGGTTGGTGATAAGGGGACAGTGGGTAGGGACGGTGGAGCGGTTGGTTTGTGGTCACCGGGGGTTTTGAGGTCGGAGATGCACTTCTCGAGGTAATTGACATAGTCGATACTAGCCTGTAGTACCGAATTGTCAACTAAGTCAAATTAGACGGTTGGAGCGGGAAACGAACCTGAAGAATGGCAAGTTTATGCATTTCCTGCCCTCGGCAGGCCGGAATCATATTCTTCAAGGTTGAGAATTCCTCATTCATTTTCGATCTTCGCCGTCGCTCAATCAAGCTGTGCGCAGTCTTCCTTGCAATCTTTCGTCCAGCGGCGCTGGTTGCACTCGGTTGCTTCTTCTTAGTGCCTGCAGCTGCCGGTGCCGCGCCATTGGCGGGAGTGGCAGCGGCAGCCTTCGTGTTCCCCTTCGCAGCCGGCTTAGAAGCCACAGCAGGCTTCGGCGGGTTCTGAGTCTTCGGTTTCATCTGAATGATCTTGCGGGTGCGAGTAGGAGGTGGTGGAAGGTCTAGATCCTCGAGCGGCCTCTTCTGCCCGGCCTGCGGGGGAGGGTTCGCATTGCGGCTCGGTTCAAGGTGCGGCGAGGTCGGGGATGCAGGAAAGAACACCGAGGCGTCCGATTTCGACGTCTGCCGGCTAGCAGCGTCCATTTCTGACGGGCAGAGTGCAGCAGGAGGGAGAACAAAGACGTCTGTACCATCAACCACTGCCTGGTCTTTGATTATGAGCTCTCCAGACATGGAGGGTGTTGGAGGAAATCGGGAACGTGACATTATCCAGATCCAGATAAGCCTGTGGAAAAGGCACGGCAATTGGATATGTTGAACGGTTTCTTAAATGCTCAGAGTACCAACCAGGCAACCTGATAGAGTAGGACAAGAACAGCCTGGATCAGTCGAGTGTCGTACAGTCTGTATCAAAGGACCTCAGCTGAAGGCTAGCCAGGAAACAACAGCGGACGAGGAAAGAAGGCAAGAAGAGAGCAAGTTCCCTGCACGCGAGAGGCTCAGGCAACGGCACAAGACAGCTTCTATACTTCCAGCGCCGAAAACATGATGGTGGCAAAGTCGTGAGGAAACAGCGCAGCAGCCATGGTCGAGGGCCGAGAATAAATGAAGATCGCGGGCCTTGGTGACGAGAATTGGAGCGATCGACGAGGGAGGGAGGTCATAGACGGTGGGTTTCAGGAAGCTCTTGCAAGTGAGAAGGTCAGTTGGTGTCGCGTGCTTGGGAGCGCCCACGCGGTTGCAGCCCCGCCCCTGATTGGCTAGCGGGGGCACTCTGGCCGAAGCACGAGACCGCTTGCCCTCCGCCAACTCGTCGATGCTCTCGCTGCTCGTGCCCCGGTTCCTGTTTCTTACGGGTTGCCTGCGCCAGCTCCCTTGCTGGAACCCTCTTGTCGTCCGCGGGGTGTTATCGCTCCTATGGGAGATACCGGAGGACGGAGGGCATGCTGGCCAGCCGCAGTCACTGATTGGTATACCAATTGCCTCCTTCACATGGCTGTTTCGGACGACCTTTGTTGCATGTACCCTTAAAAGTGCCCGCCAGGAGCACGCATACTAAACCTCAGGGCCCCATTGGATGGCATATCTCCCGCAGTGTTCTCTTGTTGGGGATTCTCCGTGTCTCCGACCCGTCGTGTGAGTCGTTTCCTCCCTGGGTTGCGCTGGCGGCTGACGAAGTCGTCTTTGTGATTGCTTTTTTCGGTTGTTGAGAACACACACCGAGCCGATTCCGTCAAGAGAAGTCATGGTCAGTCTGCCTCACCTAACACACTCGAGGTGTCGCGTCTTATCGAGACCATTTACTTGGCAAGCCTTCAGAACGCAAAATTGAAGTTTGATCTCGCTCTCGCAACGAACAATCCACACTTTTGGAAAAAAAAAAATCAGAGCTCTATCAATCAAATTGAATGTAAGCCGATAATGACGTCTATGTCCATATAGGAGTATACCCATTTCCAACTGTACCTAAATTTATCCACCGCAACCCCTTGTTTCCACTTCTAGACCTCTCAATTGAAGATGCGCTCGATGAGAACATGTCCAAAGTTTCCTTCCACTGGCGATTTGTCCATCCTCGAGATTCGGTTTCCAGCCTTCGAGCTCAACCAAAGGCCGTGATCGCTGGAACTTTCCTCTTCTCCTTCAAGGGGATGTCGGTCCCGGCGGTCAATGATACAAGCTCCCCTTGTCCACTGACCGGTTGTTTCCACACGGATATCCTCAGGCGAGGTCTTGGACGGCTGCCACTTCTCATCCTCAGCAGTGAGGGCGTACCACACACAGACGGGATCGTGCAGACTAAGCTCCGCAGCATCGCCAACCTGGTTCGCATGGAGTTTTTCAACGGTAGCGAAAGTGTGTGCCATGAACGCTGTAGCCCACTCGGCGAGCGGGGAGCCGGCCTGCACTTGCGGGGTAGTCGCCTTCCGGAATTCACCACGGTTGATGCTGTGTCGGGAAGTGATATCCAGGGGGAAAAGGCGGAGGGTGAGTTGCCTGCTGAGGTTGGGCGGGTAGTCCAAGAGGCTCTTGCAGATAGGCACGGTGCTCTTGGGAGAGGGAGAAGTGAGAGCATATACCCGAGCGGCGGCAAATGCGTCGGCGTAGGCGTTGAACTCGGCAACCGGAGTCACCTGGGATATTGTTAAATGCGAAGACTAGAGTTATTCAAAGCGTGCTTACATTTCCAGGTTCATGAACGGCTCCTCCCATGACTACGACTTCCTTCACCCGGAGGAACGCCTCTGGATCGGCGGCTGAAGCCAATGCCAGATTAGTGAGCGGGCCGACGGCCACGATGGTGACGGTGTCCGGGTCATTCTCCCGCAAGATTCGAATGATCTCTTCATGCGCAGGGCGCTTTGAGGGAATGAAAGACTGGTGCGCCGGGGAACCCGATGTGACTGGTTGCAGCTGGATGGGCTCATGGGTTGGATCGAAAAGATGCTCCCAAGCGTCTTGGGGTGTCATATGGGGGTGCTGCATTGTATGCGTCAGAGGCGTGAAAATTAGGAAAACTGGTCATACTCACGCTACCATGGATGCCGCCCAGGCCGTCAATACCGTCTACAAAGGTTAGTTATTGCAAGTGCGGTATACGAAAGGTAAAAACCCACGGAAGTAGTCTGCCAGCATCTTCTGGTCGTCCAGAGGATCCTCTGCTCCGAGAGCAACAAGTGGTGGATGGGCTCGCAAGGTGTCGAAGCCTTCAGGTCGACCCTGTTCGCGACGCCATTGCATCTCCCGTTCAAGGATGTGGAACATCGAGACCACATTGCGCAGGCAGCTGCAATGACGCTTAGACGAGTGACTGAAGACAGGATCAGTGAGCATACCTCTTGACCTCGACATTACCGAATGTCAAAGAGACTAGTAGGACTTCAGCATCTTCGGCCTTTCCAGAAAATGCCAATAGCAGAGCGAGGATATCGTCGATTCCCTTCGCGATGTGTTAGCGTGCGCTGAAGGGCGGACTGATGGCAAGGGGGATTTATGAGATGCATAAACATACAGGATCAGTATCAATGATAATCTTCTTGGGCGCCATTGTTTCCGATGCTTTTCTACCTTTGACCGAGGACGTTGGAACAGGAAGCCGGCTGGAAAAGGTCGAGGGGAGAAAGTGGGATGTCTTGGCGACGGGCTTCCTTATCATCAGTTCCACATCACTACGGAGCACTGCTTGCTCTCCAACCTCGCGATATCTTTCAAATTCCTAGACATCTGGACTCTTTCGGTAGCTCAATTTGAAAAATTGCACAGGTATACATTTACAATGTTATGGTGGGAGCCATAGTCGTCGCCATAGGCTGCGAGTATAGCCCTCGGCCAACTCCGAAGTATACTCCAGATATATGTCACACAATTGCTGTCGGATGAGACTTCCCACCCCGAAAGTTTTGTGGGCGCTTCAAGGTTCGCATTTTTAGCGGAGATTAAACCAATAGGAAGAGTGTCCGTATGAACCAAGAGTCTATCCAGCTGAATCTGCGCACAATAATGTTGCCAGTGTGCATCAATATTGAATGACAGGGATAAGACCATAGATCTTCCCCGCAATCCCTGTCATCTTAATGATCCCATCCACGCTGGGGAAGACAAGGGTTAATTGGCCGGGGTCATTTATCTGAATGCACAAACATGCTGGTATCTGTAACATTAAAGCCACACTGTAGGATACCTTCTTCACTTCACATTTTGTAAGGAAATTGTGTCAGTAACTAAAATAAAGAAGCATTTATAGCAGACAGCAATAATATTATGCAATTGAACCTCAAACAGTGGCTGATCACCTTGGTTATGCAGAGCTTCATAAAATAAGGCCAATTGGAGGTGTATCTAGTGAATCTAAGAGGAGCCGGCAATAAATTACTCTGGCGCTGTATGGATGGAACCTGCCAGTCGCTCGCCCAGATCGCACCGTGTCCTCTTCACTACTCTCCCCCCTCTCCTTTTCCTCCCACTAGATCCTTAATTATATTATAAGAGGCCCTTGCGAGTGAGAGCTCGATCTCTTCTTCTCCCATCTGTCTCCTCTCTTTTTGCCTCCTCCACAATCCGACGATCCAACCCCCGATTGTGCTAGCTCTCCCGATGCTGTTTCGGTGACGCGCCGGTTCCTTTGCCGCAACGTGTTGCCTATAATCATCCAGTCGCACCTCGATCGTCCCCTTTTGAGCTTTGACAATTGCCTCAATTCTTCTGAACGAGAGCACAATCTCTCGAGGACGCTCTTCTTGCTCTGTGCTCGACCTGAAAGGAAAGCTGCAGCTGTATTGGCGTCTTGTCTGACCTCAGTGTGGCAATCTGGCCTTTCAGCCCGATTAACTGTCTTTACTCCTTTGTCCTCCAACCACTCCTGTCCTTGTAACCTTCGGCAATCCGACGATTAGGGATTGATTCGAAGGCTTGCGAGATCGCTTTTACCGTTCCTACCTCAAAACTTCCCCTTGTACCTCCCGTCCGTTTTCTCCGAAACGTTGCTTCCGCACGCTTGACCTGACGGCCAAAAACTGCACCGCACGGCTTCAACACACTGCCCGAGTTTCATTTTACGGCCCTCTCGGATTGAATTGACTTCAATTCAGTATCGGTATGCTTTGAGGGATTCCTAGCACCTCCTGGGAAATCAACAGCTGACAATCTCTTTGCGGGTAGATCTACCATGATGAACCCATATATCAGCTGGGCCATTGTGCTCGTTGTCGCAGGTAGCCTAGGATGGTACTACAGCGAAGCCAATACCAAGCCCAAGAACGTCGCAAAGCCCATTTTGGAAAAGCAAGAATCCGCACCGACCGCGAAGAAACAAAAACGAAAGGCGAAGAAATCCCCGGAACCTACACCCGCTCCGGTCGTCGAGAAGCCTACCTTCGAGTTCAAAGCCCCCGAGGATGATGTCGCAGATGAGGAAATCGACCAGAAGGAGATGGCGAAGCGCTTTGCCGCTGTGAAAAATGGCACCTCTTCCGCTCAGTTCGCTGGTGGTGAGAGCAAGAACCAGAAGAAGAAGAGCAAGGCTGCCGCTTCCGGACAACTTGAACCTGAGCGCTCTGCTTCCCGTGTTTCCACAAGGGCCTCGTCGACTACCGGAGCTGATGCTGATGATGATCTCTCATCCGCTGGTTCGCCTCAGGTCAACCCCACTGCCGCCGGCTATGTCTCTGACATGCTTGAAGCTCCTGCTCCTGGAGCATCGGTCCTCCGCGTTACTGGCTCGGTCGACTCGAACTCCCAGAAGAAGAAGGCCAAGGCCCAGAACTTTAAGGAAGTTGAGACCAAGAAACAGCGTCAGCAGCGACTGAAGAACGAAGCCCGCAAGGAGGAAGTCAAGGCAGCTGAGGAACAGCGACGCAAGCTGCTCGAGAAGCAGCTTCACACCGCTCGCGAGTCTGAGCGTCGTGAGGCTGCCAAGTCCGCGGCGGCGGCTCCTCAGACCAACGCCTGGACACAGAAGGTGACTCAGCCCTCGAACGGCGTTTCTCAGCCTCAGCAAGCCCCCAAGGTTGAACTGCTCGATACCTTTGAGCCTACCTCAGCTACCTCCAAGTCGTCCGCCGCCCCCCAGCAGTGGAACCAGGGACTTCCCTCTGAAGAGGAGCAGATGCGTATCCTTGGCGCAAACGGCGAGGATGCGTGGACCACCGTTGGCACCAAGAAACCCAAGAAGAAGGGTGGAAAGACGGACGAAAGCGAGGCCAGTGCCTCCGAAAGCCAGCCAGCTCCCGTCGTTGCTCCTACTCCCGTCGTTGCTCCTACTCCCGTCGAGCCCAAAGTCAAGGTGACCCCGACTTACCTCCCCGATATTCTTCGCTCCGACAAGAAGGGGCACCCTCTTGATTCGGACTGGGCTGCTTAAGAAGTCCCATCCTCATGAGACGAAGTATTCCCCACTTCGGGGTGCGACTCCCAAAAATTTGGAGCAATCTCACCAGGGACTGTATTTATTACTTTTGGTTCCGGCGTTTGGGTGCATATTATACCAGAAGCCATCGCTTACCTTGCGGCATGGTTTGCTTCAGCGACAGCTTCAGCGAGAGAGAAAGAAAGGGCTCGGAGATTGACAGGCCACGCCAAAGCTCTCGAGAAAAAAAAAAAAAAGAAGAGCTACAGAAGAACGCACCGAAAAACACGCTGAAACTAGAACCATGTATTTCCTTGTTTTGCCTCAACCTTCTACTCTTCCTCTTCATTGCACACATTTAACATCCAGATTGGTGTGTTCTTTCCTGGAGTCAGCCTGTGTCGAGAAAAAGAAAGGGAGGCTTTTCTTCTGATTTTGTATTCTAAGTTCTGTACTGTTAGTTCAGGGACTGCATTGTAGCTTGGAGAGTGTATGATCTTGAATTTTGAACTATGAATAGGCCATCTGTTCTTCTCACCAGCGCTCCGTCCAAAATTATTTCTATTCGAGATCGAGCGATGATCGTAGTGTGTACCTTACTTGGAGTGGAGACTATTATCGTCCTGCTGCAGGGCTGTGTCTCAGACTCGAACTACTGTTGGGCCTCCTATAAGCGAATGTAACAGACCAAAATAGCACAGACGAACAGGTGAGCATATCAATGTGCCATGTAAACTCTGGATATATGCAATAAAATGGATTTCTAGTGAATTCTGCTATGAATCTGTGTATATCTATCATAGTAATGATGTGAGAACTGCAGAGAAGAATGATCAGCAATGGCGTCACTGGGGAATCCAAGCCTGGAAGCCACGGCCCAAACAGGACTAGCGCCGCGTTCCGGTCATCGTGGCCTGAACACTGAACGCCTACAGCAGAAGTCACGGGCCTCGGAGGCGGAGACTCAAGAGACAACTATTCAACATCTTCTCTTATTGACTCCTCAATTAAATACTCCCTTCTCCGTTTCCTTTCTCTCCCCTTTTCTTCTCATATCTCCGACTGCTTTCGCCGGGCTATTGTTGCTTTTGCTCGTCAATTGCATTTCCTGACTTCCCTTGTTGTTTAGACTTGGACCCTGTTCGCGGCTCCCACCTGCTCCTCTCCCTGCGAGATCGTCCTATATCGACCTTCATCTCCCACGCTCCACTGAAGCATCGCTGCCATGGCGCAAATTCGTGGCACTGCAGGCTACAACCTTGGCCATCAAAATCCCTTCGGCGGTCCCGGAAGCGCCGCTGCTACGAACGATCCGAGCCCCTTGGATGCGATCCGTGAACAGACAAGCAAGATCGAAGATTGGCTGGACACTGTGTCGGACCCTATCAAGCCGTAAGTGATTGGCTCTTGAGCTATCCCTTTGTTTACTTGTCAATCCGATGGAAGTGTTGCGCTAGCATAATTGGCCGTATGTAACGATCTTAGAGCTTTGCTGACAACGTGTCTTTTCGCCCTAGGTACTTGCCCGCCGTTGGTCGTTTCTTGATTGTTGTCACTTTCCTCGAGGACAGCCTGCGAATTCTCACACAATGGAGTGATCAGCTTCTGTACCTGCGTGATTACCGGAAGAGTAAGTTTGATGTCCCTATACTTGCCCCTCATCTCAGCCGAGACGGAGATCCCTTGTGGTTCTTGTTCCAGCGCGATCAGTTACCGAGAAGAGAAAATGACCATAAACTAACATTCGCTCCGCGCAGTTCCATGGGGTGTCACGCACGCTTTCCTCATCGTCAACGTTGTTGCTATGACGCTATGCTCCCTGCTCGTGATTGGCCGTAAACACGCGGAAATTGCTGTCGCCGGTCTTCTCGGTGTCGTTGTCATCCAGGGCCTCGGATATGGACTTATTTTTGATCTAAACTTCTTCCTCCGCAATCTGAGCGTTGTTGGCGGTCTGCTCATGGTGCTCTCCGACTCTTGGGTTCGCAAGAAGTTCGTTCCCGCTGGATTACCCCAGCTGGATGAGAAGGACCGTAAGATGTATGTCCAGTTTGCTGGTCGCGTCCTGCTCATCTTCCTTTTCATCGGTTTCGTGTTCTCCGGTCAGTGGTCTCTCTGGAGAATCGTTGTCAGCCTGTTCGGATTCGTTGCCTGTGTCATGGTTATCGTTGGTTTCAAGGCCAAGTTCAGCGCTATTCTCCTTGTGCTGCTCCTGAGCGTCTTCAACATCCTTGTCAACAACTTCTGGACGGTACGTTTCCACAATTGGCCTTCACTTGGTCATTTCAGGCTGACAATGCGTTAGTTGCACCCCCACCACCCTCACAAGGATTTCGCCAAGTACGACTTCTTCCAGATTCTGTCTATTGTGTGAGTTCTTTCTCCAGCAGTCCTCGCTATCCAAATTACGAACAAGGACTAACCCCGTCTAGCGGAGGACTCCTCCTCTTAGTAAACATGGGCCCCGGCCAACTCAGCATGGACGAGAAGAAGAAGGTCTATTAGACCTTCCAAAAGGAGAAACGCCCAACGGGATGGGCGTAGCGAAGACATACATACAAGCATACGGGACGGGGAATGCGGATCGCACTGGAAGTCATAACCCGGCAGCCACTATCCGCCTCAGCCGCGCAGTGCACTACTATCATATGAAAACAGCAGAACAAACAAATGAATCAAATCAATCTTTCTTGGAAAAAATGTTGTTGTTTCTATAAAAACAGCCTTACCCGCATTTGATGATTTCGAATGAGCTTTTTTCTTCTTCTTTCTCCTAGTTTCATAAGTCTTACATTTTACTTACCTCAGACGGGTTACGGAATGGGACTGGACTGAATAGGGCAGAGCAAGCCTGGTTGGTTGACAGAACACAGATAAATGTATTGTTACAGATACTCATCATGAACGTCAGCTTTGTTGTGTTGGCTAGTCATTCAGTCTGAGGTCATTGTATCCACAAGCGAAAGCTTGAATTAAAAATATGACAATTCGATTAAGCTTTTATTCCAGCCAAGTTATGTATGTATGCATGGGGTGCTAAGTACAGCCAAACCGGTACTTCAGATGAATAACGAACAAAACGCGAATGGGAACGCTGAACACGCAAAGCAGGGTAAAACAGAGCAGAGCGGTTTTGGCTGCCGAGTATGAGTATATAGACAGGTGTGTGTATGATATGTACTCAATGGCAACGGTGTACAATTTGAAGGGTGAAAAAGACAATAAGGAATGATTATGCAGTGAGACAGATAAGGAATGGAGGGGTAGTTAGGGTACTCTGCACAAAAGGCTCAGCAGGGATGATATGCAAGAAACAAAAATGGAAGTCGGCTTCGGCAATTTATTACGCCTGCCTCTGTGTCGTTCGGTTCATATTGGTCCTGCCGTATATTTTATTCTGAACGAGATTGAGCGCGCCGTGAATGCTTTCGGAACGGATGAGGATAGGGAGGGTGAGTCCACGAGCTAGCTGCTGGAATACGACAGGGATAATCATGTCGCAGGATATTCCAATAAAATAACCCAGGTATGATCGGTGAGACTCGGTAAATATGGGGGTGATGGGAGAGGATGGTGCAACAATCGGCCTTAAATGTCCATACTCCATCGGTAGGGCCGTACGCGCTCGATTTCGCCAATTCCGAGATCATGAGCGTCTTGGAGCTCGAAATGCAGCACATGGACATTCTTCTTGTTGTCCTTTTGCACTGAAGTCATAGCCCTTGATACTGCAGGACGAGCAACGTCGAGGTGATTGTTGGCGTCCTTAGACCTAGGTCGCGATACGGGAGTGGCAGGAGAGTGAAGGGACTCCCTGGGAGATTCAACATCCGAGTCCGCCGTGGAGGATAGGCTCGAACAAGAATCGGACGGCGGATATGTGGGGGACGATATAACAAAGTGCGATTCATCCTTTCCGTAAGCATAGAAGCTGCGCGATGGCGGGCGAGGGTGATCTTGGGTGGTCGATTGTGGTGTCTTAGGTAAGGAATCGGGAGATTGAAGAGTGAGTTCTGTAGCCAAAGGAGGTAACGTATGCGTATGCACGCTACGTCCGGAGGCAGATTTGTCACTTTCCATGCGCATTTTGCTGTAATCGACGGGTGAAGCCACTGCACGACCGCGCTCCTTACCGGACATGACTCTGGCGCTAGGCGGAGGTTGAAGCATCCATCGCGTTTCAGCTCTACTCTTCGGTCCGCTGACGATGGGTGGATGAAGGTCATTAACCGGAGGCACACGAGGGATAGTGTATTTGCTAGGAGCTCGAGCGTCTACCTTGCCGCGGCCAGAGAGCCCAACTGACGAACCCTTGACCTCGACTTCTTCTCCCCATAGCGGCTCATCTTCACGCTGATATCGGTGAATCTTGCGGTTGATGCGATCACCCAGGTGTCTAGAGCCGAGCTTGCTTAATCTCTGGGACGGCGGGTGGGAGACCATGATGTCGTAGTCTTCCTCGGAGCCATTTGAATAGTCCCCCGTATTGAAACTTTCCACTCGGTGATGGGTAGCAGTCCGATGACCACCTCTCCTCCTCGGAGGCCCCGGTCCTAGCGAGAGTTCTTCCGCCCATCCTGCATTGGTACTGAAGGGTGTTGGTTGTTCATGAAGCCGCGGTTGGTCGGTGACAATCCCTCCATCACTCTGTTGTTTCTCTCTTTGTGAACGGGCACGAACGGCTTCCCTCTTGCGCTTTTGGCGGCCCATATGTTCGGCGCAGGGAGTGCAGGTGACATAGTAGAAAACAGCAGACTGGGCGCCTCGGTACAGCCACATGTTGGCGACGTCCTTAGAGCCGCAGGAGGGTGTATCGAGACGGCGGCCGCCACGATCAATCTAGTAGACGGAGGGCGCAGAGTGGGATTGACCCAGGAGTATCGAGACGTAATCCGCAGTCAAGGCAATCGAGAACCACATGAAGGGCATCTGAATTGGAGCGGTTGGAAGCCACAGAGGGACGCAGAGGGTCAATAATAGATTATGAGGAGGTAAATAGACGTCAATTATCGGAGATCGACCAGCGACCTTGCAGCGGCTCGGAATTAAGGTAAAATAGCAAGGACCGAATTGAAGGAAAGTGAGGAAGGAATACGGGCAAATAAGCGATGCAGAATAGAGTGGAAGGAGCGGAGGGGCTGCAGCCGAGCAAAAGGAAAGGCAGACGCAAACTGGCGTCGTGGGGGTTGAAGAGGAGAGGAAGGAAGTTGGATGGAGGAGAGGATGTCTGGTTCTCAGGGGAACTCTAAGTTAGTCTCCAGCATTAACCGTTACACTTATCCCAGCTTAACTCCCGCAGCGGGGCCGCCCCTTAGCATAACTGTCATGCGTTGATCGCAGCACTGGACTATGTGAATTAGTCAACTGAGCTCAAAACCTCATAGAGGAAATGTGAAGGTATTCCATGTACCCCTCAGTCGCATTGACAAACTTAGGTTGGAGTGCTGGGTGCCGGGGCCAACGCATCGCGCCCAGGTCAAGCCCTTGGCTAGCATGAAACACTCGTCATCCGATAAAACTCAAGCCCAATGTGTCCCGCTTTTCTCCGTCAATTGACTCGCGTGCTCGTGCGCTTTGCTTGATATTGTTTCAGTATCTACGGCAACGATCAAACAACAGAGCGTCGAAAAATATACGTGAAGCCATTGTTAACCCAGTTCTAGCACATTAAACATATCTTTCATTATATGCCCACCCTTTGCGGCGGAAGATTAGGTGGGACTCTAGTGATATAGCCTTGTCGCAGTCATCAATATGTTCTCTTGTAGGCCCAAGAAAGGCTCAAATGCATGAAGACGCCCGATACAACCACCCAATCCGCAATGCTGCAAGTACAAATCTGCACCCGGCCACGCACTGTATACCCGCATACCCGATCATCGATTCATCATATGGCGCCCCAGACGGGCCTGAAGCCTGACGACAAACAATCCTCCATGCATCCTCATCCATCGTTCGAGACACAGCACAAGCCAGCGCGCCATTCCCCGGAATGAGGTATAGGCGTGAGACCTTTCCAAGGAGTCGATTGCTCGCCCACAAATCGCTTGGCTGCGTAGAACGGACAAGGACGGATACTCTTCCCTCGCAGAGTAAACCGTAACGCTTAGTCTCAGTAGTTTATAGGAAGTGAAACCCGTCTTCATGCATTCTTTGTTCCGCGCACCACTTCTCCTTTTACTTTAGCCCAGTCGATCTCCCTGTCAATCGCCTCATCTACCTCGCCGCACACCACCACGTTGTCGCCTCGGATCAGGTAGAGACCGTGCTCGATTTGAGAGCTGGGTTCGGGATCGTCGGGCGTTCGGATAATGCGCTCTATTGTGTCCAGGAGAACGAGGTTTGTGAGTTGATCTGTCGAGAGGAGGGTTCCGAGGAGCGTCCGGCCGTCCACGGTGAGGATTAGGACTTTTTCTGGGCGAGACAAACTGTATTAGCGTCTGTTGCGGCAAAACGTATATGGCTTGGTGAGCTCACTATTGATGTAGGCGTTGATCGACATTGTGACAACTGTAGGAAGATTTGGTAAAGATGGTAAGGTGGTCGATGAGGCGAAGTTATGAAGACAGTCTAGGATTCTAAATGCAGGTCTTTGGTATCGAAAGAGAATCTGCTGTTGGATGTAGCAGCTTTATGATAGCTCGATTGCCGAATAGCTGCGAAGGATCCACGCGGCACGTCTTTGCTATAGCGTTGTAGCCCCGGCTCCCGTATACGTAGGAAAGACCAAAGCAAGTTTAGCCAGCGGTGGTAGGCTCGCGTAGGTGGCTCGTAAGCTGTCGCCTTGAAGAAGATGCGAAATTGTTGTTGAATGCTTGTAAGCTCCGCGGATCGAATCCAAAAGCTATGTAGGATCACGTGATCGTCTATCGGCGTTCATACAAGTGGAAGTACAGATTCAATTGGATCATTATGGCTACGTCCTCAAAATTGTTATGTTTACACGTCTGTCTTGGACCTGTAATTTGTGTTGAGTCAAGCTATGATATTTAAGTTACACTATCAATCGCTAATGGACTCCCTATCAACCTAATGCGCTAAGATCCAGCGGTACGCTACTCCCCCTTCCGGCCCGATAACGTTTCACTCCTCCGACAAATGGACGCGGTTTGGAGAACAGCCCCTCATTCTGGAACTTGAATCGAGTATCTTCAATTCTTCCACCTCCGTGTGCGCCTAAGCTTGTGGCGCTCGATCCTGGTGATGGTCCGCCGTTGGAGAGCGTGTAAGCACTGGCGGCTAGACTGGAACGGTCTGGTATATTGCTGGATTGGGTGTCATAAGAGTGCGGACGCGATGGTGGTTCGCTCGGAGGCGCCGACGGGGGGAGCGATGGAGGAGCTGATGGAGGAGGTGGGGGAGGTGCTGATGGTGCTGACGATGCCGGCGGAGGAGGTGGAGGCGCTGGAGGAGCCTGGTTGCTGTGGCCAAGAGCATTGCGAGCAGCTTGAACTGCCAAGGTTGCACCAGCGGCGCCATTCGGAGGAACTGGTGGCGGGGCTGGGACTGATGGAGGGGGCGGAGGAGTGGATCTGGTAGGTGCTGGTGGAGGAGGTCGAGGTGCGGGCGCTGCAGGCGGAGGTGGAGGGGGTGCAGCTGGAGAAGCGGAAGGCGGAGGAGGTGGTGGAGGACCAGGAGCCGATGGCTTCCGTAAGGATACTGGTGGTTTCGATGAACCTGGCAATGGCGGAGGTGCGCGCGGAGACGGAGTGTCAGGCGCCGATTTGGCGGATAAGTTTGAAATGGTTGAAGATGGCCTTGAAGCTGGCCGTGGAGGAGGCTTCCTCAAATTGGCGACTAACGGATTTGGTGCAGGTGGAGCGTCTGAAGAGGGCGGGGGCGGAGGACGGACTGCAGGGATCTTTGGAGCTGATGCAACAGGCGGCTTGGGTGGCCGTGATGTTTCTGAATCTGAGAGGTATGGGGACGCTTCCTTGTTGGCCCCAGTATCAACACCCCCTCGACTGCGAAGTTTGGGCATTCCAACACCCGCAAAGAGACCTCCAAGTTGAGGAGCAGCCGGAGCAGCAGCACTGTTGTCACTTGCAGGGCCTACATCGCTGCTGCTCCTTGCCCGGTTCGCTGCTTGTCCGGGTGGAACTGGGGGAGCAAGTCCAGCCGGAGGCTTTGACATTCCAGGAACAGGAGGAGCGGATCCTAACGGAGGGCCGGAAGATTTGACACCTCCACCCCCTAGCTGTGGTGCCGATCTGTCATTGGTGACGGTCTTCTTCAAGCGTGTGCCTTTTGAGATATCTGAGAGTAAGGCGCCCTAGTAAGGCATCAGCGGCTTGCCCTGCGCAACATGGACGATGAAGACTTACCCTATCTTTTCCACCACCTGGTGGCCTTGATGGTAGATTGCCTGCTGGAGGTGGAGGCGGAGGTGCACCTCCGCCAGGGGGCGGCGGAGGAGGGGGAGGGGGAGGAGGCATTATGCGCTACAGAGACAGTAGAGATAGACACGGGGATGCTGTGATGCTGAGCCCAAGACGTCACAGGAAAGCGGGTATCATGGGGAACTCGAAAACGTGAGACGCGGACTTCTCGCAAAGCAACACAGAGAAAGGCCGGCTCAGGACTGCCGACAATCAAGGAACTATAAAAGAAAGAAGATAGGCAGTCGAGTTCGAGACAAGGAAATGACGATGGAGGATGGGGAGAGCGAGCGGGTGGCGGTGCCCTGTAGGCGGCAGTATTATTCCGCCCTGTCGCCCGTTCAGTCGTCCAGGGCGGCTGTTGCGCCCAATCCTTCTCCACTTCGACACTGCTTTGTGAATTGCGCCCAGCTTGAATAATTTAGGCTGAGTTGCTCTGATGAGAGGCCTTACATTGAGCGGCCAGGGGGCCTCAAAACCTCAATTCCTGATCTGCCAATTATGTCAATTGTCTGCTTCGCCAGCTGCTCGCTATCGTCCTCAGACCACCCGGTCCTATGCGTCGACCACAAGAGCCACCCGCAGGCCTCAGACCGGACAATGCCTATCGAAAAGAGCTCCGAAAACGCCGTCTACGACGATATTGCCTTTCCACAGATATGCGTCAACTGGATCCGAACCGACACATCTACCTGACCTTAGCGCAACCTTGCGTGAGATCCAGAGCGAGTGCGCGGAGCTTCGAAATTCGCAAACTGTACCCTCGAACGACGCAGTCATCCAGCTCCTGGAGAAGTGCCTGGAAGTCGCGGAACTTATTGTCCAACCAGACCGCGCCTCCACAAAGGAAGATAATGAGATCTCATCACTGCTCAATCTCGAAGAAAAGAACACGAAAAAGGCCTCGAAAGCATGCCGAAACGCTCAACTCAAGCACCCATCAGCGGACATGCTCTGCCGCATTGTCCACGAACTATTGACGGACAAGAAGATCTTCATCTCTCCAGAAACATTGGCTTCCTATGTCAAGATACACACCCTGCTCAAGCGCCCCGCGCACTTCCCCGAAATCTTCCACCTCTACGCCAACAAGCCCATCCCCGAAGAAAACAGCTCGCCCATCAAATACCTGAAGCCCAATCCAAAAAACATCAACAGCGCTATTCCGGTCGACCTGGCCAACATGGCCTTAGATGTCGCAATCGAGCAGCGGAATCTCGGTCTCGTCCTCGCAATCATCGACAATACTTTCTGTACCCCCGCGTTCCACCGAGCAAAATTCTTTAGAAAAGCCGCCGCCCCCCTTGGCATTCTCGCAACAACACCGCTCGGATGCTATGTGGCTGCGTCATGGGCCGCTAGTTTCCAGAACACGATGGAGCCGGGCACAGCCACGGCGATCGCCTTCGCTGCCACACTTGCCTATGTTGGAGGTACGTCATCCGTCGGGCTTTTGGCTATTGTGACGGCGAACGACCACATGGAACGGGTCGTCTGGATGCCGGGTATTCCGCTGCGGCAGCGTTGGGTGCGGGAGGAGGAGCGGGCGGCGCTGGATAGGGTTGCACTTGCTTGGGGGTTCAAGGATATTTATATGCGGGGTGAGGAGGAAGGAGAGGAGTGGGAGAGTCTGAGGGAGTTTATTGGGATGAGGGGGATGATTTTGGATAAGACGGATTTGATGCAGGGTATGCAATAGTCCTGTCTACTATGTGCATGTACCATATATCTTGCTACCTTCACCGGTCGAGACTAGACTGTAATATAGTCATTGAACCATGCAGTTCCAACCTGACAAGCCAAGACTCCAAAACTACGACTACGACAGTACCAAAAATAAAAGTAGGAAAAAACCGTGAGTCACATTCAGCTACCTAAAGCATACACGCAAACCGCACAACCTTCCTAATCCTTCATTTTTGAATTTTTGTCCAGAAGAAAACGAAGCGACCCGCTTAGTAAACCCGGCGAGGAGGAGACATGGTCGCCTTGATAACAAGGGACCCAACGTTCTGCCAGCCCTTCTTGAGCAGCGAGACAAGGTAGTTGATGGCAAGCATGATGTTGGCGACGAGCTCGTCCTGGGTCATGCCTACGTTGCCAACGGCAACACCAAGGCAGAGAACCTTCTTGAGCTGGAACTTGATGGTGCTCTTGACGTCGTTGACCTTGGCGGCCATGTCCTCGTTGTGCGAGACGGGGGTGGGGAATTTACCAGCTAAACACAAAACCGTTAACACAACCTCCAGATACAATGAGGGAAATGGGGGAAAGAAAGCCTACCCTTAGAAAGACCAGGTCCAAGGAGACGAGGAATCTGCTTAATGAGACCATCAGAGGCCAAGAAAGCATCGTACTTGCGAGCAAGCTTCTTAATAAGCTTCTTGTTCTTGTTGAGCTTCTTCAGGTCATCGGCAGACATGGCGTCGATGCCGTGGTGCTTGGCACGGTCGAGATCGTGCTGGTCACCGAGGACGCAGAGGGTCATGCCGGGGCGAGGGACGGTGGGCAGCTTGATGGTACCGGAGAAACGCTTGTCACGCTGGGGGTCGTAGTTCTTCAGACCGATCTGGAGCTCGACGGTCTCGAGGAAGTTACGCTTCTTCTCATTTTGGGAGTAGTTGAGCAGTTGCTCGACGTTTTGGCGCACTCCGGCTGTTGAGAGAAAGAAATGTTCGTTAGCAGGTGTTCGACTGAGCGTGAGGTGTTCAAGTAGTGGACATACCGACTGTGATCTTGGACATCTTGCTGACAGTCTTCCAAACGAACCTTTTTCAAGATTATTTGGTGTGGCTCTGCGCTGAACGTTGATGGAAAAGAAAAAGAAGACAGGCAAAATGGAGTTGGTGCCGATGAAAATCCGGTCCCGCTTGTGGGTGCGAGGCGCTAGCCGGTTTAGGTTTGGTGATGCCCTAATCGCATCTGCCCGGTGGATGACTAATCACTGGGCTCTCTTCCAAGATCGTGTACACAGGTCACGCCACCTCAAAAACGTGGACGCGTGACAATCATCCCCTTCACATGACCGCCAAGTCTATTAATCAGCAAGAACGTGACACGCGACCTTCTTTCATACGAAACCATTTTTCTGAATTTCAATTTCGCTTTTTATTTCGTAAAGCACTTAATATTACAAGTGTTTTCTAACTGGTTTCCAACTGATTATTTTTTTACCATGAGTACTCAGCAGGATTTATTTGAGTTCGACGATCCTGTCGAATCAAGTCCAAATGGGGAATCTAATATCACGGTATCTATCTTTATAAAGTACCTGGTAACTGATTACTAACCACTTGATGTGGCGATAGGGTGGTCCAATACAACTTACAAAGTCGAAGAGTCATCCTCTTCAGGCTTTAAAAATTGAATATATTGACGACTTACCCGAGTATCC